>NW_028270143.1:65408070-65559447 GCF_037043375.1 Chiloscyllium plagiosum | reverse complement strand
AATGGTCTTATTTTGTTATAAATATACACTTTAACTAAATATGTATATTTCAAGCTCTGAATATTGACATTGCTTACAACTCAGCTACGTACTCAGATCTGACAGGAAGGTGGAGAGGCTAAGTGTTGGTAATGTTGAGTGGGAAAAAAGTGGGAAACTCAAGGAAATAATGCAAAGCAGAATGCCCATGCTTATCATAAATCTCCTAATAATACAGTCTCAGAATGGGTGGTCCAGAGAAGCAGTATAACTTAGTGGAACTAATTTGGAAAATGCATGAGAAAGCCAAAGCCAAAAAAAACTCACAAAAATAATGTGAATGATTGAAAATCTAGTAGACATCTGAGACACAAAGGCTTAAAGAAACTATGAACAAGTAACATATAATACAGAAAGAAACAGTAAAAACTTCTATTATTAAAAGGAGCATTAAACAACATCCTGCTAGTTTCAAGGGAATTTTGTGATTAATATAGATATGAAAAATTTCACATCAGTATTTAGAAATAATATTGCAAATGAGAATGCATGTTCACTCAAAATTGTGTGGAAAAATAGACATAACTCGAGGAAAAGATACCGTTCTGAAAGAAAATAGCAGAAATGAAAGTAGGTAAGTTCTGGGATCCTGGTAGAATGCACTTTAGGTTGTTATTGCAAGAAAATATTGGAACCAAAATCACAGATCTTTACTCCTTGATAGATATGCAAATTATGGCAACTAGTTAAAGCAGATTTTAAGAAAGAGGAGAAGACAAACCCAGTTATTAAAGACTCATTAGTGTACACTCGTATTTTTGCTGCTATGAAGAGCCTCAAAGCTGGCATCATTTAAATCCCGTTTTCCCAATGTCTGGAACCACGAATGCACAGAGCAGACCTACTCCAGTGAACTTGTTATAGATAGTCAGGGTTTTTATTTGGAGATCTGAGGTACCTCGTGGATTTTTTGGGGGAGGAACTAGACTGAATCATGCGCCCTTAGCAGGATCAGATGCTTTTAGGGAAGAGGGGTAGATACTTTGGGAGTGTGAAGAGCATTGGAACTATTGAGTTGTCAAATAACTTAGGAAAAAATATTTATTTTCATGAGATTACTCAAATTCCAATGTGCTGAATTTTTAAAAGAGCAATGAGGTCTTAAAAAAATAATGATGCCATCTACAGAAAAATAACATTATTTTATGTCAATATGTCACCTGAGGTGGAAGGATGGATCTGGTTTCAATCAGTTTTCATATTAAACTGCAGTAGAGTACTGGAATGCTCAGTCCACATCTGCAGTCACCCGTCTCATTCTGGAGTTCATAGGCTGCCGCCCAAGGAACACTGGAACAAAAATCCAAACCTTCAGGACAATTCCCCCTCAGCTGGATTTGCAGAGCTGACAAATGTCCTGTGTCTGCCTTCCTGACTGGGGAGCAAAAATTGGAGCCTTCAAATCCATAATTTGAGATTGAATTAGTGAATGTTTAGACACACAGTGTTTGGTGTAGATAGCCAGCATACTATTTTTAAAGATTCGGCACATTCCAGGAACATAATTTCTTTTTTGAAGTAGTAATTGATTCCATTGATAAAGGACATGCAGAAGATGTAATTTCATTTTGAGCAAACTGCTTGTTGCAACTGAGATGACAGTTGTCAACAGGACTTAGAGATAATAAAAACAGTGAGAATCACTTGCAAGAAAGAAATGCAAAAAGAATAGTACAAATAAATGCACCTAAAAATAACAATGCAAGAATTTATATCTGATCATAAATTGGTAAGCATTCCTTTAAAGATGTAAACTATTAAGGGCAAACAGCAATTATGTGGGCACGCTGTGCTAATAAAGTGAAGAGGTGGGAAAAATACCACAAGGGGCTAATTTGCATGTTTCTTTCAAATTGTAAGTGTAATGAGATTCACCCACGTGTAGCATGCCAAGAACTTTAGAGGAAAAAGATACGTTACTAAACTTTATCAAGCCAGCACTCAAAACCAATCACCTAAAGTAACTGGTAAATGTGGGAGATTCATTCAGCATTACAAAATACATCAACTCTTCAGCGATTAATGACATTATTTAATTGGAACAATATACTCAATTCATTAAAAAAAATCTTTATTTGCATACACAGTATCTAAAACAGTTTAGTTCAGTTTTTTTATATGGAGAACAAATAAACATTGGAGTTTGACTTTGTCTACAGTTGCAACAAACTCAAAGTATTTCTTATTTACTTAAAATACTATTTATGAGTGTTTGAGGGACCAGGAGTGTTCAATAACGGAATTGTATTTTGGTATAAATATCTCAGATAGTGGTCTTTCGCCATAGTGCCTTGGCAGTGTATGCCCTAAGCTTTATTGCACCCCTCAGCATGTAGTTCTGGACCTTAGAAAGTGCCAGTCTGCAACTTTCAGTCAAGGTCAACCTTTACATTGAAAGATTAACAAATTTTGGACAGACCAAAAAGCATCTTTCATTGAGTTGACGTTTGTCTTGGTGTGCAACCCGGGGAACAGACTGCAGAGCACAAAGTCTCGTGTCATCGAGCTGCTTGGGACGAACCTCGATAAGAACCACTGCATCTCTTTTCAGACTTCCTTCGCATAGGCACATTCCAGAAGGAGATATGTGACAGTCTTACCTCCCACACAGCCATTTCAAGGGTAGCGTGTAGTGGTGGAGAGTGTCTAGGTGTGCATAAAGGATCTCACAGGTAGTGCCTTTCTCCCCAGCATCCAAAAAATGCCTTGGCACCCGTTCAAAAGTTCTAGTGATGAGGCATTCTGCCAAATGACTCTGACAGTCTACTCAGGGGAACCACCGACAGGATCAACCCTCTCCTTTTCTTGCAGGGTCTCGCGGATGCTATGTGTTGACCACTGCCTGACGGACTTGTGGTTAAAGGTGTTTTCTTGCACACATTTTTCCATGAAGGACTAGTGATACAGAACGACCCTGTTATGTGGAGTGCTCCATTGTTCCGAGTCCAGGCTCATCCTTTATAACACTGGGGACAGGAAGATCCTCAATACATAATGATTCTTGGTGTTTGCGAACCGATGCAACCACATGTAAAGGTAAACATCAGGATGAAGGCGGCATTAGGTACATTCTTCCCTTCACTTACCTGGAGCTTTAGGCATGGTGTCCCTTCCGGCCTGGTCCATCTTTGACCTATAGACATAGAAGATGGCTCAGGTAACTGCAGTGGTGCAGGCCTGGGGAATAGGCCAGATTGTGCCACATACAACGTCAAAAATACCTCACACCTAATGACAGGAAGTATGTTCCACATGTGACCACGCTACGTGTTAAATATTTGTTTCTCATGCCTTTTTAAAATCTTTCTCCTCTCACCTTAACAATGTGTCCCCTGGTCTTGAAATTCCCCCATCTTAGGAGGAAAAGATAACTACCATTAATTTTATCTATACCCGTCAGTATTTCATAAACTTCTATAAGGTCGCCTCTCAACTTTCAAAGCTCCAGTGAAAAAAAGTCCCAGCCAATTAGTCTTTCTTTATAACCTAAACCTTCCATACTTTGCAACATCCTGGTAAATCTCTTCAGAACCCTCTTCAACTTGATGATATCCTTCCTTTAATGAGGTGACCAGAACTGAACTACAGAAGAGGCCTCGCCAATATCCTGTACAACCCCCACACAACTTCCCAGTTCCTATATTCAAAGGACTGAGCAAAGAGCTTGTCATTTACACCATTTTATCCGATTCTGATTCACAACATACTCTCAAAATGTAAAATGCAGACATTCTGAAACTGTTAACTGAAAATTAAAATTACATGAGAATTGGACGTAAACCTGAAATAGTGAACTCTCTGTAACTGAAGCCTGATAGTAAACACATTGACCAACACACCAGGTTGGAAATCCAAGATCAGGGAAAATCAACAATTTGACACAGTCTCAATTCCAACAGTGTTGGATTGTGATCACCTGCTCACAAAGCTCCTCCTTCAAAATATCTACACAATTCATCACAACTCTTCTTTGTTGTAGGGAGTTCCACTTTCAAACCATTCTCTGGAAACAGAAGTTTCTACTTAATTCCTGACTGAACTTGTGACTGAAAGACCCCTAGGCTTTGGTCTCTTCACAAATGGAATAGTCTTCTATCTGTTAAAATCCAACTCTAGTCCACCTAACGATTTTCACTTCATGACTTTACTTTGTTTTACTTTGTTTTACAGTGCTCCAGCAAAGCTCCCTGAGATATTTCCTTAGATTAATGGAGCTGTATAGTATGCTGTTATTATATCAGGACACTCGAGTACACCAACCTAGTCAATCTTTTCTGATAAATGTATAACTTCTCACTTTCGGTATGATTTGATTCTTGTACTAGATGATTCTTACACTGAGATCTCAGCCTATTAATTCAGAAGCTAAAAAATATTGAGGATGTCATCTTTTTCTAAGCAGTTTTATCTGAAAAATATGGAGAATTAGGGAAAGAGGAATTGACATTTAAAAGAGGATTATTCTTCTTGAAGGTTTGTTTTGCTTCTCTGGACACAACGTCCTGGATAAATTATTGAAAATACTGACTAACTTGAGCCAGATAAATGGATACATGAATGAATATTTGCCTTAAACCAAAAATATTTCCTGACGTTTCCAATTAACAACATAAAACATTTAAAAGAACAAGTCAGTTTAATGATTGGAAGACCAGCTCGTTAAGATTTTATCATTAATGAAAATGAACATGGCCTGTGGTGAAAAATCACATATAAAACAGATTACAGGCTTCTACTAAAGAATACAGACATAAAAGAATAGAAAAAGCATAGAACTGTCACAGTGAACAAGATAACTGTCAAAATGTAAGGAAATGTTTGTATTACTTGAATTTTTCTCATCAGCTTAATTACAACTGGCAATGTAATAGAACTTAAGAAACCATTGATATTATGAAAATTGAAAAATAAACGAGTTTTGGCCTTCATTACTTATTCAAGACAGGTTTGACTGTTAGTCCAATAAACACGAGGGAGAAAGGAATAGTGACACAGTCAGGTGAAGAGAGGTGGAAAATGACTTATCTAGTTTCATATGTGCAAATATGGACCAAATGGATCAAATTAACTATTTTAATGCTGTATATTTTATGTAATTCCATGTAATGCATTCCCAATAGCAACCTGTTTTTTTTGGGGGGGGAAGGCAGGAGGACGGATTATTCTGAGGAATATCTTATATCACTGCAGGAGCTGAAAGGGTTAAACAGACACTTTAGTGTGTCTGTAATAATATGACTCAAAGCCATGTCGAAGGTATTTGCTTCTTAAGCATAAATTTAAATTGAATTCATTTAAGATGAATTCCACCTATAATTCAACAAAGCAAGACCTAAGTTTATAGAACTTGAAAAAAGGACTGTCCACAAAAGCATAATGTAGGTACATGGAAGGAAACAACCTTGGCAAAAAGTGCCACATTATCACACATTAAGAAATAATTTCTGAAACATGTGTTGCCTCCCATATAACTTAGACAAGCAGAATTTAAAGAATTAATTCATAATTTGTAATGAATATTACAGAATACAACCACCATAGGAAAAGTGGTCCAACTGTGGCTAACAAGAGGGGTTAAAGGTAGTATTAAACTAAAGGAAAGGCTTAAAATATTGCCTGATAGTGTGATAAGCTTGATTTTGGGGGGATTTTAAAATTCACTGAAGGATAACCAATAAAGTGACAGACAAAACAACTGACAGTAATCTAGCACAAACATAAAAAACATACTGTAATGACTTCTATTGGTATGTAAAAACAAACAAACTTAACAAAAGTAAACTTGAGACACTCAGTGGTCTAGAAAGAAAAAAAATTATATTGTGCGATAAGAAAATAACAGAATCATGAATTAAAGACATATGCATATTCATAATAAAAAAAATCGAAAATAATGGGGATCAAATAAATATGTTACCATTTTATGAAGCTGTAAATAGCAGAACAGCTAAAAGGTAATCAGTGATTATATATATTTGATATTTCAAGAAGCTTTTAAGGTTCCATGCATAGATTATTACATAACATTAGGGCTCATGGGACTGGGGGAATGTAATATTATGAACTAAATACTGGCCTTGGAGCAGAATCCTTTCTGCACTGAAATAGGTAGATAGTTTTCAGGGTGGCACACTGTAATTTGTGGGGCTATCAAAAGAATCAGTGCTTGGGCTTCAGCTGTTTGAATCTATTTCAATCCTTTGGATGAGGAAACTATTACATCCAGGTTCGCTAATAATAGTTACAAAGGAAAACAAGGCACTAAGAGCTTGCAAAGACACACAGACACATTAAACAATTGGTAACAGTGTGGCAAATGGAAAATATGTGGACCATTATGAAGTTATCCACTTTGGAAGAGAAATTATGAAAGCAGAATATTTTTAAATGATGAGAGACTCATGTTTGCATTCAGAGAGATTTAAGTGTCCTTGTCTATGAATCACTGGGAATAAACAGGCAGGTACATCAAACAATTTGGAATGCGAGTGGCATGTTAGCCTTTATTACAAAGGGACTGAGTACAAGAGTTCTTGTATTCAAGATTCTTCTTGAAATCATATATGGTTTAGGTGAAACCACATTTAGACATCAATATAAAGTTCAGTTCCCTTTCATTAGGAGGTTTTCAACAAGCTTCACTGAAATTAGTCTTAGAATAAGGGGCTTTCCTAAATGAGGAAAGACCGAGTAAACCAGGCCTATATTCCCTAGAATTTAACAGAATGACAGGTGATCTCACTGAAATAAATAACCTTTTTCAAGATTTCATTGAGTAGCTGATGATTCACTCGCTATGAAATCTAGAAAATGGGATCCAAATCAGGTAGTGGCCATTTAGGACTCAGATAAGTGAGACTTCTTCATCAAAGGGTTGTTAATCTTCAGAATTCTCTTGCCCAGAGGACATTCGAATTTGGTCAGTGAGTATATTCAAGAGAAAATAATGTTAGATTTTAGATGTTAAGGGGCCAGTGGCTCAGTGGTTAGCACTGCTGCCTCACAGCACCAGGGTCCCAGCTTTGATTCCAGCCTCAGGTGACTGTGTGTGTGGAGTATGCACATTCTCCCTGTGTTTGCATGGGTTTCCTCCGGGTGCTCCGGTTTCCTCCCACAGTCCAAAGATGTGCAGGCCAGGTGAATTGGCCATGCTAAATTGCCCATAGTGTTAGGTGCATCATTCAGAGAAAAATGGGTCTGGTTAGATTACTCTTCGGAGGGTCGGTGTGGACCTGTTGGGCCGAAGGGCCTGTTTCCACACTGTAAGTAATCTAAATCTAATCTAAAATCAAAGAGTATGGAGATAGTGTAGGCAAGTACAGCTGAGGTAGAAGGTCTCAGTAAATGGCAGAGCAGGCTGAACAGTGGCATGGCCTACACCTGCACTTATTTCTTATGTTGTGTTATGATGCACAAAAAAACATTTCTATGACCCAACAAAAACAGGCCCATTACCAAAATGAAGGAACTATGACGTCAAGGGTAAAGTTGTGAATTTGGATGGTCAATGTTTTTTGCCTTTAATCTCTTATGTTCTTATTTTGTCAATTTCTTTTTGAGCAAATGGTAGCAAGGCTTCCAGATTGAGTAATGAAACCTGTAGCAATAGACTCACTACTATTTTAACAGCATTCTATAAGCAACCATCTCATAACCTACCCGAGAAAATGTCTATAAAGATAACAGAAGCAGGATTGTTTTGGATGAATAATGTGCCATAATCATTTTACTTACTGGTCCTCGCTGTTAAGGTTCATACATGAAGAGTAGCCATTAAGCTGTAGTTTGGAGGGCAGCAGTTTGAGTAAAAGGAAAATTTTGGTTAAGTTTAAGAGTTTTAATAAACCTTTGTAAAAAGTATAAATACTGTACCGAAAAGGAAATTATCAACTTTTCACTTGTCTTTTCCATGTAGACCTCCACATAGTTCCACATCATCCAAATTGAAGGGCACAGATTCCATAAGTCCTAGAAGCAGAAATTAGGCCATTCAGCCCATCGAGTCTGCTCCGCCATTCAATCGTGGCTGATAAGTTTCTCAATTCCATCCTCCCACTTTCTCCCGGTAAGCCTTGATCCCCTTGACGATAAAGAACCTATCTATCTCAGTCTTAAATATACTCCATGACCTGGCCTCCACAGCCTTTTGTAGCAGTGAATTCCAGAGATTCACTACTCTCTGGCTGAAGACATTTCTCCTTATCACCATTCGAAAAGGTCTTCCTTTTACTCAGGGCCTTGTCTCTCCTACCAATGGAAACATCTTCCCAACAACCACTTTGTCCAGGCCATTCGCTATCCTGTAAGTTTCAATTAGATCCGTCCTTCGCCCTTCTAAACTCCATTGAGTATAGACCCACAGTTCTCAAACGTTCCTTGCATGTTAAGCTTTTCATTCCTGGGACCATTCTTGTGGACCTCCTCTAAACTCATTCAAGGGCCAGTACATTCTTCCTGAGATATGGGACCCAAAACTGCGTACAATACTCCAAATGTGGTCCGATCAGAGACTTATAGAGCCTCAGAAGTACATCCCTGCTTTTATATTTTTGTCCTCTCAAAACAAGTGCCATCACTGTATTTGCCTTCCTAACTACTGACTCAACCTGCAAGTTTATCTTGAAAGAATCCTGGACTAGAACTCCAAAGTCTCCTTGCACTTCAGACTTCTGAATTTTCTGCCTGTTTGGAAAATAGTCTATGCCTCAATTCTTCCTACCAAAGTACATGACCTCACACTTTACCACATTATACTCCATCTGCCAATTCTTTGCCCACTCTCCTAACCTGTTCAAATCCTTCTGCAGCCTCCCCACCTCCTCAATACAATCTGTCCCCCCACCTATCTTTGTATCATCTGCAAACATAGCCAGAGAGCCATCAATTTCTTCACCTAGATCATTAATGTATAAGGTGAAAAGTTGTGATCCCAACACTGAGCCTTATGGAACACCAATTGTCACCGGTTGCCATCTTGAGAAAGACCCTTTATCCCCATTTTCTTCTATCTTTCAGACAAACAAGCTTCTATCCACACTAGTACCTTGCACAGAACACCATGGGCCCTTATCTTACTCAGTAGCCTCCTGTATGGCACCTTGTCAAAGGCCTTCTTGAAGTCCAGGTAGATAATATCCATTGGCTCTCCTTGGTCTACCCTCCTCTTTACATCCTCAAAGAATTCTGGCATATTTGTCAGGCATGACCTCCCCTTGATGAAACCATTCTGACTTTGCCCTATTTTACCATACACTTCCCAGTATTCAGAAACCTCATCTTTCACAATGGATTCCAAAATCTTACCCATGACGGAGGTTAGGTTAATTGGCCTGTAATTTTCTGTCTTTTGCCTTACTCCCTTTTTAAACAGCTGTGTTATGTTACCGATTTTCCAGTTGTTTGGAACCCTCCCTGACTCTAGCAATCCCTGAAAGATCACCACTAACACCTCCACTATCTCTTCAGCTATCTCTTTTAGAACTCTGGGGTTTAGTCAACTGGTCCAGGTGATTTATCCAACTTCAGACCATTCAGTTTTTCTACCACCTTCTCCTTGGTGATGGCCACAATGCTCACCTCTGCCCTGACTCTCTTGACGTTTTGGGACATTACTTGTGAATTCCACCGTGAAAACTGATGCGAAGTGTTAGTTCCTCAGCCATTTCCTTATTCCCCACTATTATTTCTCCAGTCCAATGTCTATTTTTTCCCCTCTTTAGCTCATTATATATCTAAAGAAACACTTCATAATCTTTGTTTATGTATGCATAAAAGTGGATAAATCCCCAGGACCTGATCAGGTGTACCCGAGACCTCTGTGGGAAGCTAGGGAAGTGATTGCTGGGCCTCTTACTGAGATATTTGTATCATCAATAGTCACAGGTGAGGTGCCGGAAGACTGGAAATTGGCTAACATGGTGCCACTGTTTAAGAAGGGTGGTAAGGACAAGCCAGGGAACTATAGACCAGTGAGGCTGACATTGGTGGTGGGCAAGTTGTTGGAGGGAATCCTAAGGGTCAGGATGCTCATGTATTGGAAAATCAAGGACAGATTAAGGATAGTCAACATGGCTTTATGCATGGGAAATCATGTCTCACAAACTTGATTGAGTTTTCTGAAGAAGTAACAAGGAGGATTGATGAGGTCAGAACTTTGGACGTGATCTATATGGACTTCAGTAAGGCATTCAACAAGGTTCCCCATGGGAGACTGGTTATCAAGGTTAGATCTCATGGAATATAGGGAGAACTAGCCATTTGGATACAGAACTGGCTCAAAGGTAGAAGACAGAGGGTGGTGGTGGAGGGTTGTTTTTCAGACTGGAGGCCTGTGACCAGTGGAGTGCCGCAGTGGTCAGTGCTGGGTCCATTACTAGATGGCATAGGTTTAGGATGATATAAAAAAGACCTAAGGAGCAATTTTTTCACGCAGAGGGTGGTACATGTATGGAATGAGCTGCCAGAGGAAGTGATGGAGGCTGGTACAATTGCAACACTTAAAAGGCATCTGGATGGTATATGAATAGGAAGGGTTTGGACAGATGTGGGCCAGGTGCTGGCAGGTGGGACTAGAATGGACTGGGATATCTGGTCGTCATGGACGAGTTGGACTGAAGGGTCTGTTTCCGTGCTGTACATCTCTATGACTATGACTCTACTGGCTAGCTTACCTTTATATTTAATCTTCTTCCATCTCACTTCTTGTTTGCTGCCCTCTGTTGGTCTTTGTAAGCTTCCCTATCCGCTGGCTTCCCACTGCTCTTTGCGACATTAAATGCTTTCTCTTTTGCTTTTATGCTATCCCTGACTTCCCTAGTCATCCATGATTGCCTCATCCTCCCTGTACCATGCTTCTTTTACCTCGGGATGAATCTCTGCTGTGTCTCCTGAATTACTCCCAGAAACTCCTGCCATTGCTGTTCCACGGTCTTTCCTGCTAGGCTCCACTCCCAGTCAATTCTACCCAGTTGGTCCCTCATGTCTCTGTAGTTGCCTTTCTTCAGGTTACCACTGATTCTATCTTCGCCTTCTCAAACTGCAGAGTAAATTCAATCATATAATGATCACTGCCTTCTAAGGGTTCCTTCACCTTCAGCTCCCTTATCAAGTCTGGCTCCCTTTTCAAATCTGCCTCATTGCACAACACTATATCCAGGATTGCCAGTGTTTGGGCTCCACGAGATGCTCCAAAAATTTATCTCGTACACATTCCACAGACTCCTTTTCTTGCAATCCACTATCAACCTCATTTTCCACCTACCTATTGAAATCCCCCAAGATCACCATAATTTTGCCTTTCTTACACACCTTTTCTATCTTTTGGAGTATCTTGCGACCCAGCCCCTGACTACTGTTTGGGGGCCTGTACATAAGTCCAACTATGTTTTTTTTCACCTTTGTGGTTAAATTCCTGATCTGCATTAAATTACACTGTCTCAGTTAAATAGAACTGTAGGGTGCGTCAACTGCCTAATGGGAACCTAAGTTTGGGGAGGGGGAGAAAACATAGAAAGATCTTGGTTGCCATTTTCCTTTTCATGACAATATGTGGAGGTGGTATATTAGATGGTAGCTGCCATCTCCATCACCAAGACCACTCACTGACTCAAGCACCAATCAACTTAAGAGCTGATTGACAAGCTTCAGTGAGTTTCTCAGCCTCTCTCCTCCTCGACACTTGCATCCCGGGTCACTAGAAGAGGGTGAATAAGTTGTGGCTGGCAATGTCGGGTTTTAAAAGATCCTTGGCCATGAACTCCACTTTTTGGGATTCAGCAGTGAAACGATCTTTCTTCTTGTTTCAAGGTCAGGGTCATCAGGAGAGAAGGGGTCAGTGGTTCATAGGAATGGACATAAGGGTAGCTTTCAGAGGCAGCTGCCAAGGCCTGTCATCTGTTGAAGCAAGTGGAGGCCTCCCCACTACCCAGCAGGCAGGTGCCCAAGTTTCCTAGTCAGGAAACTAGCCACCTTTGTTACCAACTGGGAAAGTAAGTAATCAGGGAAGTGGCAAGTTGAGGCCTTGAAGAGATTAATTGAATGCAGGTCAAGAAGTTCTCCAATGAACTTTCTTATTCTTAACTGATGAGGTACTGACAAGGGCACAAGCATCCTGCCAGTGCAATTATTTCCCTTTCTATTCTCTCCCCGTTTTTAGGGAGGACATAATCCTGCCCCATACTTCTGATAGGTATCTAGTAATCATTACCCAAATGTCAGAGCAGAAGACGACCAGGCTTGACTGTGCTGTTTGTGCTTGAACGCTCCATTTGTACTCACTGCCATCTGAAGAATGATCAAATGAGAGAAGGCAGAGGGCTATCAGCAGTCAGGGAACTGTTTCCCAACAACAGCTTGAGATGAAGAACAGGGAAGTTGGGAGAAAACAAATAATTCATTAAGATTGCTTCCTGGCAAATTAAAATTCAAAAATGAAACCATATTGTTCTCAAATTTGAGTGTCTTTTCACTGATCTAGCAGCATACAAAAATCATGTGACTTATAATCCAGTAAACTTATCCTTTATGTCCATTAATATTTTTCTCACTTCCATTTAGTATTCTATTTCAGTATTCTTGCGGTTCCAATAACTTTCACAAATAGCATATTTCCTATTTTCAGTTAAGCCTCCAAGTTGTAAATTATTTCTAAGTGGCGAAATGCTGTACATAAATGAGCAGAAGCCTCAGTATTTTCGTGACAGTGCCCTTCAGGCAATTTTCAAAAGGAACCAAGTTTAAAGAGAAGACCCTTCAATTTGCATGCATTTCAAATTTGACATACATTTTATCCAGACTATGTACTGAAGATTTGAAAATGTCTTTTATATGTCACATTTGTCTTTTGGCTGGCAGGCACTGAGGGCTATTAAGCAAGTGGTGAAAATGCAGTTCGAGGTTTTTGCCTCGATAGAAAACTCATCACATTAAGGTGGTGAGAAGCTATGGCTACAGACGAAAGTAGTGCGTGAAAAATGCATTCAACTATAACTTGAGCAATGCTGAGGGATATTTTCTATCCAGCATAATAGCTACTAGCAAAACGCTCATTATGAAAGTTAGTTACTGTGCCTCCCTCCATGATTACACAAAAAACAAAAATAAATTTTAGCCAGTGCTGCAAAATCACAACCAAAACCCAAATTGAATTTACACAATTTTGTTGAGTACAATGAGTTACTAATCTAAGACAAAGCAAATTGCAACATCCCATTTCAAAAGACATTGAAAATTTCCATTTCATAATTAACAGCAAAACCCGTACACACCTACAGAAGGCAGGCTGATAAATTTTTCAAACATCAGAAGTTATACAATGTTAGCTACATTAACACAGTTTAATGTCTCAATATCAAATTCTGTTCACTAACACGTCTGTAAAGCACCTTGAGACTTTTTATTACATTATGGCCACTACAAAAACGTTGGGTTGAACTTTATCAGAAATTGACGAAAATGTCAATTTTGTTGAGTTTCACGAGGGTTTCTCTCCATGAGCCCTAGTGATATTTCTCACACTGTTGCCCCGGACTCACAACATGATATACGCACCACATCTCGAGGAAGCCCACTTGTGCTATCTTCCCTTTGGCCAGCAGCAGATTTACATGCCATTGCTGGGACCTCACAGGCTTCCTGGCGCTGGTATAACTTATCAAACCCAGCTGTGCAGTAGGTCAAGCACTGCTCGCCAGCAGTTGCTTTTCCTAATGCATGTAGTGGGAGTGAAACCAAAACAAAATACTTCTGAGGGCACATGTGTTACAGCTGATAATTCATTTACAATTGTTCATTTGTAAATGTATTGCTGCTTAAGAACCAAACTACAGGCTACCTGTCTGTAGTGTCATCCCACCTTAGAACTCTCTTGAAAGGAGTGCTACTCTCTCCCCAATGTGCAGTGTAGTTTAACACCTCATCATTCAACGTGGGACCATCAAACTGGAAAGCCTTCAACAGGTGAAAATGTTCACTTTTACAGTAAAATTGATGAAGGCAAGGCAAACAAACAGAAGCTGCATTTACTTCTGGGAACAGATGGGGACCACTTACCTACCAAGCAGCAACAAATTTATAAATAATAAATGATATTGCAGTAAGCTCATATCATCTTATATCAGGCCTCTTGCACCTGACACTGCAGCATGCTATGATGCAAGAGATAATGTTTTTCCTGCTCAATGTCCTCAGCTTCCTCCTCAGAACACTGCTGCCACTCTCTCATCTCCTGAGATTCTATCACATCTCTTCTTTGCATGCTCTAGGTGTGCAGAGCACAGCTTGCTTGGATAATGAGGCACAGTCTTGTCTAGATTGAACTGCAAGACCCCTTCCACCTCCAAACCCCCCCACTCTCCCAAGACTGATTCAAGCACTGGAAACTCATCTATAGGAGGCCTACTGTCTACTGCACAAAGGCCCTTGTCAAAAAAATGGGCTGCATCTGATCTATGTCTTGGTCAGGGATTGCATAACAGAATCATCAGCCTTGGTTGCAAAAACTAGCCCTGTCGCTTGTCTGGCCCTTGAAACAAAGCAGAAACATGACAGTTCTCAAGAATGTAAGTTTCATAGCTGCTCCTTTCTAGGGTGTGGTACCGATGATCAGAGATAACTTGTACATGGATGGAAAAAATCCTTTTCTGCTCATAAAGTCAGCTGTATTATGATATGGCAATCTGATATGATGTGTGTACAGTCAATTGTCGTCTGCACCTGAGAGATGCCAGTTATGTTGGTGAGACCTTTCCTCCAATGAATACAGCACAAGCCATGACGTAATAGTGGGGGATTGGGAGTGCTCTATAATTACTGATACCTTATCCTCACAGCACCATCCCATTATTGAGAAATGGCAGCCTTGCACACATGCACATGTTGGTGAGTACTTACTCATACCTGGCACAAATGGAATCAGCAACAGCTTTGACATATTTGTGGGTTGAGGATTGTGAGATTCTCACACAGGTCAACAATGTATCCTTGGAAGTAGCAAGTATCATAAAAATCTAACACAGCTGTCACCATTTGGCTACTGGGATAGAATGGCTACCAAATAGCATTAAGAACAATACCTCCTGGACTTCCTGCTCGTTCTGAGGGGAACTTCAGCTGCGACAGCTTCATGTAGAGACATTTGGTAGCCAGTGGATGTTGCTTCTGGTCCTCTGCTTTCAGGGGCATCTTGTTCTCCCCGATTTCTCTGCACCTTTGTTGCATCGCAGCAGCCATAGTCATCCCTACAGTAGCTGGATCTATTGATCTTGCTTCCAATGGCCCTGTGTGAGGCGGCATAGTGGCTGAGTAGTTACCACTGCTGCCTCACAGCGCCAGGGACCTGGGTTTGATTCCTGGCTCAAGTGACTGACTGTGTGGAGTTTGCACATTGTCCCCATGTCGGCGTGGGTTTCCTGCAGGTGCTCCGGTTTCCTCCCACAGTCCAAAGATGTGCAGGCCATGCTAAATTACCCATACTGTGAGATGCATTAGTCAGGGGTAAATGTGGGGAGATGGGTCTGGGTTGGTTACTCTTCGGCGGGTCAGAATGGACTTGTTGGGCCGAAAGGCTTGTTTCTACACGGGTGGGACTCTAATCTCATCAGAAATAGAACAGATTCTTATTCATGTGAGCATTCAGCATTCACATCACGCACAGATGACAATTTAGTATACAGTGGAGGACTCTGGCAAGAATTGCCATGGAATGTTTTTACATAGAACTGTGACAAAGGGACCTTTTCTCCAATGAATACAGCACAAGCCATGACATAACAATGGGGGATTGGGAGTGCTCTATGATTACTGATACCTTATCCTCACAGCACCATCCCATTACTGAGAAATGGCAGCCTTGCATACATGCACATGTTGGTGAGTACTTACAATTCAAGGCGAGAGGAAATCAGCTCCTTGCTCTTCTGCAACCTATGAGAGCTTGAACTGTTCAAAGGTTCTAGGTTTAAAGTCACCTGTGATTATTTTTGCTTCATTATGAGATGACTTTGTTTAATCTGCAATGGTTAATGACATGGTCAAATTGCATGTGACCAAGTGTCGTGCTTCACACAGTTGAACACAGCACGTGTTTCACATGTAGGGCACTGTTCAAATATGTGTGTGCGTCCTGTATTGACCATGTCCTTCAAAGTGATTCCTAATGTTGTCCTTAAATGTTGTTTAAAATTAACTTTTCCTACAAGAAACAAATAGGCTGACAAGCCTATAATTAAACAGCTTGGGTCAAGGCCCATTTTATATTTGCTACTTTCCTGAAGAAAAAAACAGAAGAACTGCAGGTGCTAGAAATGAGAAACAAAAAAAAACAGAAAATCTGCTGGAAAAACTCAGTAGGTCTGGCAGGATCTGTGGACAGAAAGCAGATATAATGTTTCGGGTCCAGTGAGCTTAGTTCTGAACTTCAAAACACCACTGATTCTGCCAGATCTGCTCACCTTTTCCACCAATTTCTATTTTTGCTACTTTCCAGAGTTCACTGAAATGTGACCCAAACTCGGTAAACCCTCTTGTTCATCCACAACCCATGAGAGAGGCGAAAGACAATATTATAGGTCTTTACGATCTGCTGTGAAATGCTTTTGCTTCTCGGCCACATTAATTGGTAACAATTATTAAACTTGACAGCCTTTGAACCATTTTTCTTCCTCTTTTCACTTTTTTTTATTGCTGTCAAGATTATGGAGCAGTGTATCTGTATAAAATCACCGAGTTATCTGAGCATTTAGCATTCAATCAGTACATGCAATACAAGACAGAGTCAATATGTGAGATCATAGTAACACACGAGCAGGAGTAGACCATTCAGCCCATTGAACCTGTTCCACAATTGAAAACATATCAACAGTTTTTTCTCAAACTATCACCCTCATAAGTGACCTTCTTGGATTATGCACATGCGAAGCAAAACAAAGGCGGTGCTCTGCAAACCATTTCCAATGTTACCCGACTTTAAATCACCACCTTCTCTTCAAACACAATGAATGATGGGTAACAGAGGCACTGCTGCTGAGGCTTGTATCTGATGTGTTAAAACATATAAAAGAAAGCTCTTGAAAATTACTGTGACCACAGATGGCAGCAAAGGCAAATCAGTAAAATAGAGCAGCATTGGAATATATAGTATGCAGCTTTAGACCTTATTTATCATAAATCAACATATAAAACACATCAGTGAATATTAAAATTTATGTTTTTAAAATACTTGGTAAAAATATCAATATACTATCTACTCTGTAGTCTCCAGCCAAGCTCTCCATATTTTCTTACGAATGCTCAATGAAGCCCTGTTCCCACATATATCATAATGAGCACATCTCTTCTCATCAAACAGACTTTGAATTCTATTTAGGGTCTGGGTGGGTTACTTTTCGGAGGGTTGATGTGGACTTGTTGACTGAAGGGCCTGTTTCCACACTGTAGGAATTCTACATAGCCCTCTTCTCAAACCTGTTCCTCCGCAACCACACATGCCGTTCCTCCTCAGCAAAATCTACTCCCTCAGTGCATTGCTGCCTTCCAACTACTCCCATAACTGAGCCCATAACTCCCTCCCAACTCCAACTCAATGATTCCCTCCCTGCCCATAACCACTCCCCAATTCACTCAGTCTAGGGACATCAGTCATAATTCGATTGATATGGCAGCAGTGGACCAAAAGGTTTGGACCTTAAATTTCCAAAAACGTTCTGGAAATGAGACAAGGGATGCAGAACAAACTGCTCAGTCCAGACCAAGACTTGACACAGCTAATTCAGATTTTGGCCATTGTATCAGTCTTGCAAATATCATTAATTTATATATGTAAAGGAGATTCTTTCAAATTATGCAGTCAGGAATGATATGAATCCTGGATCCTTAAGTAGACAAGTGAAAACCTAACACAAATTCATAAGTATGAGGTAGGTCTGTGGATAACTAATGTTTACAAGGTCTGAGCGTCTGCTAGCTCACACGTTTAATAGTGTTCATAACGCTGATGCAGTTTCTGTTACAAATAATAATTTTGATTAGCATTGTTATGGCAATGCCAGGTTAACATCCATTGAAATATGAAGTAGAGTAGAAAATGTTGGAGCATCAAGGAGAGATTATGATGCAAGGCATCATAATATACCACCATATGCAGTAAATACAGATAGGAAAATGGTGAGCACCACTTCAGGTACATGCAATGTAGAACCCTCTTCAGTATTACAATCACATCCAAAATATGAAACAGAAGAAGCAAGGTGCAGGTTTAATGCAACAGCCAACTATATGATGGAAGCCATATGGGTTGCAGTAGAACGAATCTACGCTGCATATCTGGGCACAGGGAGATATTGCATCACCATATCACAAAAAAATGTGCTATAAGGAACAATTGATCCTGTCCCATAACCAGCTTGTGCTTATACTCATAGGTATCAGATCAGATGGTAAATATAGAACTGGTGGACATCTGCAGGAAAGGAACAGTTGCAGTATCTCGGCCATCTTTCCTATGTTATCCCACTGTTGCCCAAACATCTTACATCTACTCAAGATGAGGTTCACCAATTAAATAGAACATATTACATAAAGCAATGCAAGTTAGGGCACTGGTTGACAATTTAAACAAAAATCCTGATGTGGGTATCTTTGGCTGGGCCAACATTTATTCCCAATCCCGAGCTGCTCTTGAAAAGGTGACAGTGAGCTGCCTTCTTGAACAAATACATACCACCACTTGGTGTGAGCAGAATTTTGGAGTGAATATACAGATACAACAATGGATTAGGATCATGTTTCACATTTTGGTTATCTCCCAGTAAGTCTTGGTTCTACACTAAACCTGTTTGGTTCAATGCAGCAGATGGACACACAAGAAATGGCAACAAGTATAGGATTCAGAGAATGTGAAGCCAAACACATGAGCCAAGAGCCTGTTTGGCTGGGTCAAACTAGATAACGTGGTACCTTTACAGTCCTAAGCTCAGTACCTATGTGTGGGAGAGTGCACGGACAAAGGGCAAAACCGTGAAGTTGGGCCAGACCAAGGCCCAAAATGGGGAGTTGAAGGGGTTGAATAAGAGTTAAGCAGTTTCAGTAAATTAAGGGTTAAATAGATAATCAATTTTCTGTTAGAAGTGCTTTCAGTAAAATGTTAAAACTGAAGGATCATAGATGCCCAAAAACAGGATAAGGCTGGGGACAGTTAGGTAAAAACAAGGACTGTAGATGCTGGAAACCGGAGTCGAGATTAGAGTGGTGCTGGAAAAGCACAGCACGTCAGGCAGCATCCGAGGAGCAGGAAAATCGACATTTTGGGCAAAAGCCCTTCATCAGGAATAGAGGCAGGGTGCCTGCAGACTGCACCCTGCCTCTATTCCTGATGAAGGGCTTTTGCCTGAAACATCAATGTTCCTGCTCCTCGGATGTTGCCTGACCTGCTGTGCTTTTCCAGCACCACTCTAATCTAGACTCTAGGGAGAGTTAGGCCACCCCATCAGCAAAGGTAAGTGAGGCTTTGGATGAATCAGTAAATAGGAACTATGCTTGTTCTATGTACTGTGGAAAATGCTGTGTCCCAGCTAACACTGGAACAGTTGGTCAACATACGCTGTGAAATGATCAAATTAAGAAGTGAGTATGTGATCTGAATTATATAAGGTTTTTGCAGTGTTTTGTCTTAAACTGTTAAGATTTATTGTCCTTGAATAAATGAAATAATCCTCCCCATAATGAAATAATTTATTCAGCCTCCCCTCCTTTCCCACCCATCCCTACATTATCAACTCTTCCCTCTCTTGTCATCATTCTCCCCATTCACACAGCCCTTCTTCACCACCAAGACAACTCAGTCATTGCCTCCTCCTTCTCCAGCATCCCTTTCACCCACCTACTCATCCCAACTTGGATTTCTTCACCTTACCTGAACTCAACTCCTGTACTGCTAATAACCTTGCTGTCTGCTAATAACCTTGCTGTCAGTACATGGGAGCACTGCTCCGCTAATGCCACTTAGATCTGCACTGTCAAGAATGGGTGAGCCGCCTCACCAACAGATAGGAGCTCCTGCCTATGCAGCTCCACACTTGAGTGAGGTGGGACTTTTGTACTTCGGGCACTTTGGTAGTGCTGGTTATGGAATAGGCCAAGCCAGTGACAATCCAGTTTGACATGGGAATACAGCCAGGTCTGGGATGTTGGGATTAGGTAAGTACCAGAGTTGGGAACAAGCATTTCCTGCTCCACTCTTGCTACGAGCAAAGGTTTCCTCTTACTTCTTTATTTTCACCTTTTTTTTAAATTGCTATGCAAAACCTGTGGCATAACTTTGGTGTTTAGCACAAAATCAGAAATTGATGGAGAAGCTCAGCAGTTCTGAAGAATCATCATTGGACTTGAAATGTTAACTCTGCTTTCTCTCCACAGACGCTGTCAGACCTGCTGAGTTTCTCAAGCAATTTCTGATCTTGTTTTAGACTTTCAGCATCCACAGTTCTTTGTTTTATTTTACTGACTAGCATATTTGAATTCTGAGATCCCTTTGTTCCTTGATCTCAGCTAATCTGATATATCCCAAATAATAAGCTACATCCCAATTCTTCCTACCAAATATATACTACTTCACATTTATCTGTTTTGAACTTCATTTGCTAACAATTTTCTCATTCTACTTGTTTATTAATCTTTTCCTGTAAATTATTGTAGTCCTCCTCAGTATTGACTAGTTCTTTTGTAAATTTAGAAATGATATTTTGTATTCCAAAATCCAAATCATCACTGCAACTTATGAACAGCAGTTGTTCAAATGCTGATTCTTGTGCAGAATCACTTTCTACCTTCATTCACCCTGAATATCTGTCCTGTATTCCCACAGTCTGCTTTCTGACTTGAAGTGAGCTCGGAATGCCATGTCCTCTCACTCCATGTTCTCTGATCATATTCATTAGTTAATGGTGGGGCATCTTACTGAAACATTTTTGAAAATCCTGGATAAATTATGACTACTGCATTTCAATCGGCTTACCTCACTGTTAAATCCTCAATAATGTTGGACAAGCACTAATTTCCCTTTTGAAATTCACGCTGACTATTCATTATCATAGTTCTCATTTCTAGATAGTCTTCGGTTCACTTCTTTAGTATAGATTCCATTATTTTCACACCACTGACGTGAGGCTAACTGACCTGGGATTTCCTGAATATATTCTGTCTCATTTATAAGTACAGAAATTACACAGTTGTCTGCCAGTCATTTGGCTGTCCATTTTTTTAATGAATTATTAAACATGAGTAGCAATGTCTCTGCTTTCTCTCTCTTGGATTACTTCAAAATATACAGATGCAATTCATCAGTACCATCCTTTGTGAGTTTGTTTGGTATGTTTCATAGATACACTTTTTAAAATTTTAAACACACTTATGTAATAATCCCAGTTAAAAAAAAACAAAGTCAGCTCACTATTTAATAATTCTGTCATCTCTTTATCATTAATTGTAGTATATCCTATCTATTCCTTAATAGTGCTTTTCCATCACAGCCTTACTTTTTCTTTAATTTGATGTGCCTGTTAAATATTATATTATTTTGTTTTGTATTCCTCTTTGATTATCTAATTGTTTATTTGACTTCTTCTCTGTTATCTTGATATTCTCTCATCATGCACTTCTCTGCTGTGCATGTACATACTCTATGCTATTATGAACATTAAATCTGACAAGCTAGTTGCGTTTTAAAATGTCTCCTTTAGTTTCGAGTCAAACAGAATGTCCTGAATGTGGGATGGTGATGTATGAAACCTCTCCCTGTAGACAGATCCATGACATCTGGTTGTCATGAGTAAACAAACCCAAATCAAAATCCATTGAAAATCAAATAACAGATTTCACATCCTGACGTAGACAGCAGAATAGCTCTCTTTGGAAACATAAACAGAGACTGAGAGAGACAGAGAGGGACACAGAGAGAAAGAGGGGGACACACAGAGAAAGAGAGAGAGAGAGCGCGAGAGAGTGAGACACACACACAAAGAAATCCCTGCCGTGTGAAGAAGCAGCAACTACAACTATGAAAAGGTGGGTGAACCATTTTTACGTTAACAGCTAAGAAAGCATTAAGGATCAAAGGCTGAGTATGTGGGCAGTGTACAGTGTAACAAACATGTGAAGGTGTCTGCTATGATTGGAAAAAAATTGAAAAGCAGAGTATTTCTTAATTGGTGGGAGTTTGGAAACTGTTGATGGCTAAAAAGATTTGGGTGTCCTTGCTCATGAGTTACAGAATCATACAGCAAGGAAACAGATCCTTCCGTCCAACTCATCCATGCCGACTAAGTTTCCCAAACTAAACTAGTCCCACTTGTCTGCGTTTTGCCTATGTCTCTCTAAACCTTTCCTATTAATGAACCTGTCCAAATATCTTTCAAGTGTTGCAACTGTACCTGCACCAAACACTTCCTGTGGCAGCTTATTCCATATATGTGTCACCCACTGTGTAAAAAGGTTGCCCCTCATGTACTTTTAAATCTTTCTCCTTTCACATTAAGAATATGTCCCTAATTTTGAACTCCCTCACCCTAAGGAAAAAAACCTTGCTTATTCACCTTATCTATGCCCCTCATGATTTTATAAAATCTAAAAGGCCATGTCCTACACCCAAGTGAAATCAGAAATGCCTTACATTGAGACGGGGTAGTGTTCTCAGCTGAGGAGATGTTTCCTTCTAATTACTGAGTCCCCCTACTGCAATCACATTTCTATTCTGCTCTTTGTACTGACTCCTCTCCTCACTCCTGACGAAGGGCTTATACCCGAAATATCGACTCACCTGCTGTGCTTTTCCAGTGGCACACTTTTCGACTCTTGACTTTCCAGCATCTGCAGTCCTCACTTTTGTCCTCCTTCTCTCCTAGATTGCCTTGTGAGCCACTGTGCCATACTACGCATTGTAGCTGTCCTCAGTGCAGACTTTCTCCTTGTCCTCACAAACAGTAAGTACATGATATCTGTTGGACAGGACCAATGTCTGTGGGGCCTCTTCTGCTTCTTCCAAGTACCTGTTACCCAACTCCCCATCAGTCACACTTTCCCTTTCCTGAACCGGTTTTTCCCTTTGACCATTAAAACCTTCTATAACTCTGGTAAGTATGAATCTATTGGCAGTAAGTCCTCTTTATAAATGATACACCTGTCATGCAGTCAGATAAAACAACGAAAGTTCTCATGTCCAGGTGAATTACGAAGAGAGAAAGCATTGCACAGAATAAAAAAAGGAGAAAGAAATAAATTAATAACAGTTCAGCGTTCGCTGGGACTCGTGTTTTTTTTCTCAATTTTTTGCAGCCTTGGATGTCACTGAGGAAATTCCACTGAAGTGTAAACCAGCACCTTACTGCTAGATGTTACTAGAACTCATCTCTTTTCCAGATGAAACAGCACCTGTTTATTTTCTTTCCCCAGTCGCTACAAAAATGTGAATATATACATGGATTCATTCATTTTATATTCTGCTTATAGATGTGGCTACATCCCTAGTTAGGCAAGATCAGCTGTTTATACAGACTGATTTCTTATTCTGTATCTAGCCAGCTCTCAAAAACACATTTCCTTGAGTCTCTGTGGAAACTATAACTAAAGTAATTTTGCTGCTTTCTGGCTGTATGTGGCATCTAAATTTTTAGGGTTTGGGTTGTAAAATCAGCATTAAGAATTTTACAACTAGAAAGGTACCTTGCATTTCCATTTTTCTATGAAATAGCAAGGAACATTTTGGAAGTTAATTTCCCCTTCCTGCTTGTCACAGAGAAACTTTCTTTTTTAACTCGTCATAGAATCCCTACTGTGCAGACAGAGGCCATTCGGCCCATTGAGTCTGCACCGACACTCCGAAGAGCATCCCGCCCTATCCCCATAAACTCTCATTTCTCATGGCTAATCCACCTAGTCTGCACATCACTGAACACTATGGGCAATTTAGCATGGGCAATCCACCTAACATGCACATCTTTAGACTCTGGGAGGAACCCAAAGCATCCAGAGGAAACCCACACAGACACAGGGAGAATGTGCAAACTCCACACAGTCACCCAAGGCTGGAATTGAACACAGGTCCCTGGCACTGTGAGGTAGCAGTGCTAACCACTACCACTGCTCATTGCATCTTGGTACACTCACTGCCATTCAGATATTCAATTTTCCTGCCATCAAACTGTTCGGCTAATAACTAGTTAACCATGTTTTCTGGCGCTTCAAGCTCACAGGGTGGCATTTTACAGCCCCTGCAGACAGATCTGAGGGCAACGGGAGGGGTTGGCTCCTAAAATGCAGTGAGCAACTCGCCCTCCACTTGGATAGATTCTGTCCAGCATTAGGCAGAACTCCTGTCTCCAGACAATCCAGACTCCACCAAGGTGACCAATTCCAGAGAACAGAAAAAGATACTGGGGCAGCGTACTGACAAGACATGAGGAGAAGAGATGGGGGTGAATTAGTTTGCTAGAGTCCGACATGAGGAGTGTAGCAAGTGGAAGGCCAACAAGATCCGAGGAGCAGGTGGGGTAGTGGTGGGCATCTATGTGCTTCTGGGAGCGAAACAGCAGGGTGCTTTAGTCACCAGTTTACACCCCTTCCCCACTTTTCTGGTCTGCCAATACTACTAGTTTGATTTTCAGATGCTCCCCCCAACACTCAGGCTTATACAGACCCCTCCTCTCTACTCCATCTCAGGCCTGTGGGAAATCTCATCCAGAAAAAGTTGGATCCCAGAAAATCCTTGCCTGAACAGTGACCACACAGTATGTGCATAAAGAACAATTGACTATAATATGCAATATTTATCAATCAACAATATAGGAAAGATGAATAGATGGAATACAAATTAGGCACATTATTTATTCAAAGACTTTTACTAATTAAACTTCATCTCAACAATTTATTGCCACGATTAAATACTTACAGGCTGCAGTAAATAGGCCAGAGATGTCTCCTGAATGATGATAACTGGGAGCTTAGTTAACTTTGTGGCATGAAAAAGTGTCTCCACACTGGCCATGATCTGGTCCAAACGTCCGCCAAGTCCACCGAGCACGACAACATTGTCGACCTAGCGCCAAAATGACAGTACTTCCATTAATTTTACAACATTCCTTTGTCCTTTTCATCTCAGCTACATGAAGAGCCAATGCTAATTTATATAATAGTCAAGACTTTAATTTCTGACACGAGAGTCAATAGCATATTGTTCTGAATGCTAGAAGCAATTAGATTCAAATCAGAAGTTCTTTTTGATTTCAAAGGAACTCTACTTCAGTGCAGAGGCCTTGACTGATTGATGTAATTCGATGGTTTAACATTTTAAATATATCATAGTAGCAATAATTATCCCTTTCAAATAAATCAGTCTGCAGGTTTCTGATGTTTTGAATTAAGTAATGTGGTTTCTTTTATATGAAGAAATTGTCATGTCTCAGCAGAAAGTCAATGAATCTCTAATGCAATATACATGGTAAAATTCAAACTAACCATGGCAAATATATCAATAATGATCAGATTATGAAACTGTCCATCCTTTATAAAATACATTTTGGTTCTGAAATAGTGGACAAATTGGTCTGTGCAGCCAGAACAGGACATTTCCAAAGAAACTTTTCCCCTAATTGGCACTGGAAAATTTTCCTCCTCAGGGGATGGCTGCAGGATGGAATGTGAAGGGGGAAGAAAAGTGAAAATATATAATCATGATGCTCCAGTTAGCATTTGCAAGGCAGGCAGCTGGTGATTTCCTCCTCAGCATTTTCATGTTTTACTTTTTCCATGAACTGCATCATTTCTTCAGAATAAATCAAATTCACAATGTTTCTATTTTCTGCAGCCAGACAATATTTTTCAAGTTCATTCGTACCACAATATCAATAACTTCTTTTCAACATTTTGTTGTGGATTATTGTGCTCTGCGTGGTGCTATAGTATAGTCAACAATCATAAAATGTCAAATGCTCTGACTAACATTTTTCAAGTATCACTTCAGTAATGACATTGACAAAGCTCGTTAGGAATGTGAGATGGAAGGAGGATATAAACAGACTGCAAAAAAGATGCAGACAGGTTAAGTGAGTGGGCAACCAGTTAATAGCTGACATTGGAAATTGTGAAGTTATTTACATTGATAATAACAAGAGAAAAGCAGGATATTTCCATAAGGGTGCAAAACATTTAAAACTTAATATTAAGAGAGGGTATACTTTCAGAAGAAACATGGAAAGTTAGCATGTATGTACAGTAAGCATTAGAAAGGCAAAGGCATGCTGGTCTTCATGACAAGGGATTTTAATATGAGAATGAGGAAGTCTTCTTACAATCATGTTCGTATTTTTGATCTCCATATCAAAGGAACAATATTCTTGCCTTGTAGGTGATGCAGCGAAGATTTACTAATTTCACTCCTAGCATGACAGTGTTGACCTGTGATGAGAAGCTGATTAAATTGAGCCAACACTCTCTGGAGTTTAGACGAGTGAGAGGCAATCACATTGAAATAAACAAGATTCTGAAGGGTCTTGACAGGGTAGAAACTGACAAGTTACTTCTCCTGGTTGGGTTAAATAGAACAAGAGGGCATTGTCTTAGCATAAGAGTCAATGATTTAGGACTGAGATCATGAAAAACTTATTTCTTCAGGGTTGCGCATATTTGGAATTATCTACCAGAGAGAGTCGTGGAAGCTCCATTGTTGAGTATGTTCAGTGTTTAAGTAGATAAACTTCTGGTTTCTCAGTGGATTAAGGAAGGAGGAGATTGGATGGGAAAATGGAGTCTATGCAGTAGATCAGCCATGGATATCAGAGTATCCTCAAGGAGCTAATTCTTACACTCTTATGACTTACAATCCCTATCATATAGACAAGCACTTTGAAGTTGAAGATTTGTTTCTCAAAAATGGCGTACAGGAAGACTGGGCACAGTATCTTGCTCATAATTCAATGTTTTGGCTCATATTTGCTTATGTAAGAATCACTAGCATTCCAAAGAGAAAAGTCAGGGTAATAGAACTTGAGCCCATACAATGAGTAAATGCACATACTCCCATGACTCAGCCAATGTTTAGGCATTTGCCTGATACAATCAGTGTCAATGCCTGAGTACACTGCAGTACAGAACTATTCAGCTCTTTCATACCAGGTGAATAGTTAGCAGTACAAGCTGAAATACATTTATTAAACACTTCAATTTGCCTGAAATCAGTGAAGCTTTAAAAATGCTAAGTGGAGAAGATTACATAATTAAGATAATCACACTTTAGTGAGGTGCAGAAAAGCTCACTGAATTGCCCAAAATAGACAAAGTGCTTAATACGTTGTAAGTGGCACTTTTATAATTAATGTATATGGTAATGAAACTCAGTTAGTAAAGACAGATGCCCACTGAGAGTGTGGACAGTGTGGGGGTTCTGGGAATAAAAGGTATTATGAGTTACAGGAATAGATTTAGTTTTACTGGAACATGCAAGATTCAGAAAGATCCATAAATAAAATCTTCCAAGTGGCTGTATAAATGGACAGTGGAAAAAAAAACCTTTCTTTTATTATCAGTTCAATTAATCTATTTAAAATTTAGAAGTTAGGAACAATTACCAAATTTTAAACGTCATATCAAGAAGGAAATCCTCAAATACTACCACAGAGTTCTACGTAAATAGATTGGCCCCCACAATGAAAGAACGGATACTGCTAATTCATTCCTTCAATCAAGAGAACGATATTTATTGATTCAGAAGAGGAAGGAAGGTTTTGTTTGGCAGCATTTTATCTCATGAGATGATGGCTTGTGCCTTGATGATCATCTCTGGTTTTGAAAATAGTCTGGAGTTTGAAGAAGTCATGGCAGACTTGAAACTTTAACCTTTGTTTTTTTCTATCTATAGATGCTGCAAGAACAGGTGAGTTTCTCCAGCACTTTCTGTTTTTATTCTATTCTGGCATGGCAATATGTGGCATAGTTGTGACAGAGGAAGACAATGGGCATTGGAAGATGCATGATTTGGTTATCTCTTCCGATGTCCTTCCGAACAGTCAGCGTCCTAAGGTCATGGAGATATAGAGATGTACAACAGGAAAATCTATGCCAACCAAATATCCTAAATTCATCACATCCCCTTTGTCAGCATTTGGCCCCTATGACTCTAAACCCTTCCTATTCATGTACCTATCCAGATGCCTTTTAAATGTTGTAATTGTATCAGCCTTCACCACTTCTTCTGGTAGTTCATTTCATACGCACACCACGCTTTGCATTAAATAGTTGCCCCTTTGGTCCCTTTTAAATCTGTGTTTCTCTCTCCATAGATATTGCCAGACCTGAATTCCTCCAGCATTCTCTGTGTTTACATTGTACAGTAAAGCATGGCTGGAAAGGATGTAATTGGGGAATGGGAGATGTGGTCATGCATGGTCAGAAGAACCCCAGCTTCAAGGAGCGGATGGGCATGGGGGCAGGAATGAGAACACCAGAAATGGTTATGTGCCCAAAGCACACTGGGACGTTATTCACATGCCAATCAGCTTCTGCTTCTCATGAACCTTGGAGGTCTCTATGGCAGGAAAACAAAATAGAATGTTGACCAACTCACTTTCCAGAGCCTGAGTGGAAAAGGTAGGCAGATGTAAGTCACTTGGGGAAGTCTGTGAGATTGATGGGATGGTTTACTAGGAAGGGGATGTGGATACCTGAGGACTCACTGGACACTGAGGCTGAGGAAGAGCTGTCACCTTCCATTCTGCTAGAAACTGAGAGTGTATAATGAGGAAGAAAATAACGGTTACCACACTTTGAGTGGGCGGGGTATATCACTGAACCTGTGAGGGAAAGGGCTACCAATGATAAGACTTTCAGAGGGAATGAACATTGGCCAAGCAAAGCAAGCTGCCTGCCTCCTGACCAGCCTACGGCACTGACCTTTTCTGTATGTCACACCTCTCTGGCATAGCAACTGTTGGATAATTCTTTGACAGCTACACCTTTGTGCAGAGAGGGAACCAAATATTAAGGAGAGCCAAAGCTGTCAGCATGACCCAACACCATGCATACGTATTGTTGCCCCTACTCCCAGATGATGCAAGAGGCTCTCCATGCACTGAGAATAGTGTGTGGGCATGAAGTGCTGCCAAATGGTGCGAAAATGCATTTAGCGCCTACACAAAGTGATTCACTGAATATCCGATAAATGGCAAACTGTTCTGAGAACAGCCCATGATTGGATGGAATGGAAACAGAACATGAGAGATGCCATGGGTGTGGGGTAGGCAATTAGGGGGTGAGGCGAGATTGACAAGATACTGTGATAAAACACATGAGGACCTGTGATAGAAAAAAACCCTCTAATAAAGCCAATACAAATCAGACTTAGCTAAAGTTCAGCACAAAGTGTTAAATAAAACAAACCTGTGAAAAATTATATTCACTTGCTCTGTACCTTACACATTTGATTTCATAATGAAAACACCTCATTTGTTATGGACATACTGATCAGTGTTCATCTTCATAAACCAGACAGTATTCCAGTAGAGTCACATTGCCACTCGATTTGCTGACTACACAGCAACATTTGGCCAGGGAAAGACATAAAATGACAAATTTTACTGTTGGCATCTGTAAACGCAATACACTATTGCTCATATGAGAGAATGCACGTTTTCCTTTTTGGACTATAAACTGAAATGGAAGTTGAGCAGTTGTAACTGAAATACCAAGAGTTTTGCAACTTTAATCAATCAAGTGCTGTACATTATTGACCTGTATGATAGAATGTTGCTTTTTGAAACAATAAGATAGAGATTTTCAGACTGAACAACACTAAGGGTCTTTTGAGTTATGGAAATTCTTCCTGCCAACCACCCTTTGATCAAATACTCGCAGAATGCTAAAAAGCAGTAAAAGCCAAGACAGCAGGAGAGTAAAAACATATAGAGCCTTCAGACAGAAAGCAACCATCTCTCTCTGATTGGGGGAGAAAGAAAGACAAATTAAGGAAGCCTAAAAGAAAGAAATCTAAAACAAGATTGGCTGAGTCCACCCGATCAACCATGAAATTGAAGGAGGTCTGTCATTCTACACTCAACAGTGGGTCATTATTGCAAAACCTGAAAGGACTGCATGAAAATAACTTTCCACCTTGTCATCTTTGGAATTTTAGCCTGTCTGTATCCTTTTTCCACTCACAGTGTACATGTTAAACAATTTATCTTGTGTCTTCTTAATCATGAGACTATATGTGCACGTGAGGCTTTTAAGAAGTATCATGAGGTTACACTTAAATATTTTCTTTTCTCTGTGCTTACTGAAGTATAAAATAATTAATTACTTTATAGTTACTACAAAATGTGGTATGAATTGCTGTTGGCCTGAGTAGTATTCAATCAATAAGGCAGATTGGTCCTTTTGGTGGTCTTATTGGGATTTTACACAGCCATGTATGTTGTGATAGTTTGTGAAACGGTGGAACTCCAATATTAGTGTACTCTTCCCAGTTAATTAAGTTTTGCAAATCTAATATGCTTATTAACATCCTGCATCAGAAAAACATAAATAGCAGCAGGGGTCCACCAATCAGCTCCCCTGCCATTCATCAAAATCATGCTGACCTGCTTGAGGCCTCATCTCCTCTTTCATGCTAACTCAAGTCCTCATTATTTCAAAAAGTTATCGTTCCCATGGAATATAGATTGCTAATTTCTGAAATAAGTTGAGATTCTCTTGCATATAGCCTTCTAAGGTTTTACAACAAAAAACAGGGGTACTTTAGGTCTCTTAAGTTCAATCTTAAAAATTCAAATCTCCAGGAAGAATTCTCCAGCTTGTCCTGAACATGACTTTCTTTGTCCTGATTAACATTAGTGATGAAGTGGCCTGTAATTTCATTCACTGGGGCATGCACAGAGTAGGGAAATCGGAAATTTCCCAACTCCCAAACTGGACTCTCAAGAAACTTTCTCAACATCAACTGAAGCCTGCAGAGCCAATTCTTTGGTGTGGACCCTGTCATCACCAGAAACAGAAGAGGCAGCCATAAGGGATTGCAATATGCCACAGCCGGCTGGTGAAAAAACTCATCATGATCATCTGGGACTTCATCATGGATATAATAATTTAAAAGCAATGAAGTCCTCTGGTCCTCACTCGCTAAATACTTCCCATGCAACGTCCATGCCAACTGATGCCATCTCATGTATCTCATTCAGCCCTCAATTTTAATCTATGCACTCCACACATAGATCCACGACTTATTATTGGCCTTATGTCAACCTAATGCCAATTTCATGTCAACCACGCCATCATTCATCTCCATGGAATTTTATAACCTCCAGCAATGTTGTATCACCTCAATTAGAACTACACTCTCTTCTCGTGCTATGGCACTTTTGTTTTAGGAGAAAGTGAGGTCTGCAGATGCTGGAGATCAAAGTTGAAACTTTATTGCTGGAACAGCACAGCAGGTCAGGCAGCATCCAGGGAACAGGAGATTCGACGTTTCGGGCACAGGCCGTCGAATCTCCTGTTCCCTGGATGCTGCCTGACCTGCTGTGCTGTTCCAGCAATAAAGTTTCACTTTTGTTTTACCCTATATGTCAATTTAGATCAATGAATGCCCTCATTCATCCCCATAGCCCCTTAAATCTCTTTGCCAACTTGATTATTTTGTCACTTGGGATAAACAGCATGTAATATAAAAGAGCAGGGGACTTACATGTCCTAACAGGTCCTCAAACCTGATCATCCTTTAATTCACATTTGTGTCTATGCTTAACAATCGCAAAAAGATTCCACCCCAAAAAGATATGGGACCTCTCTAAAAGGGCATCTAGCCCCTTCGAAGGACACCAGCTAAGTCTACATCTTTTCCTCAAAATTATCAAGCACATAAATCATATTTTAGAAGTGCAAATGGCACAAACTGCTTCTGAAAGTAGACAGCTACATTTCTAAACATTATATTTTTAATTACCTCCATTAAAAATGAATATGCTCCTCCTCTATTTCCCAATCTCCTTGTAAAAATGGTGGCTGTCAAATATCTAAGTGGAGCTTCTAGATGCAGGTTTGGAACTCTATCTTCTCTGCAAACGTTCAGCTCAGAGTGTGTATTTAGAAAGTTGACCTTTCAACACAGAGTATTCAAAATCTTCAAAAGAATGTTGGCATTCGAAATCTAATATCATTTGCCACTAAGATTCTCTTCAATTTTTTTCCCTTTTTGGCATTTGGTTTCAAATGTAGTTGTTGGTATTAGTTTCTCTTTTAATTGCAGTAGGTCTGTGAGAGATTAACTTGGGAAATATTTGCTCAGTTCCCATTGAGGGTCAGTCCTAATCCGATAATGTCTACAATTCAGCATTAAATTAAGCGTTAAGGAGAAGACCTTCAGATGGCAGCAAGGAATTGACTATAAAACCAACCCTAACATTTGTGCACATGCCCCTCAACTAAACAAAATTGGCAATCTGGCTTACAAGTTGGGGTATGTCTGGAAAACCCCAATATCCCTAAACTATTGGAGAAGTGATATTAGGAGGCATGATTATAATAAAACAGTGGTTCTGCTAAGACTTTCCAAATAGCCTGTATCGTAATATGAAACATGAGTTGGAAAGCAGGAGCGGGGTACAGAATCCACAAGTGCAGCAGAGTAGGTTGGGTGTCTCACTTGGAAGAGAAATGCACAAGGACAGTTAGACACAGTAATGTGAAGTCGGCACATCTATCTCACTGGTATAGAAGGAAATAATTGTTTTCCTTAAATATCATTAATATGTCCTTTAAATGCAATCCTTGCATACGGGGTATACCATGCAGGTTATAGCTTAGATAGGTCTGTGACTGTTACCATTTGAAAGGGGTTCCTTCAATTAAAATCTTTGAGAATCACTATGACTGGAGAGTAGCCCTTTGGATGCTGTAACCATGGTGCTTTATTTTTTGAATATAGCCTGAGAGACGTAGCTCAGAGAGGGAAACTTGGGAGGTTTGTTTATAAGAAAACAAGACAAACAGATGTGTAGTAGGTTTTCAGTTTAGAAGGTCAGGGATAAATTTCCTTTTTTACTTTTGATTACAGACAACATCCATAGCTTGAAAAATGTTATTTTAGTTTCAGTTTGCAGAAGTCTTGCCTGAAGCTGAGGTAAACTAGTTCTTTCTGAAAAAGAGAGGTAGTTGAGGACTATTAATAAAGAATTTACCTCAGTGAAAGGGGTTTAGTTTTAAAGTACTAATACAGAAGCATTTAGTTAAAACTCTAAAGGGGTTATCTGAAGATGAGAACATTTAAGCTCAATTGCATGAATGGTCCAGGAAGATGCAAATAGATTTTCACGACTGAGTAATGAAACCACAGTTAAATTAAGCTTGATGGATGGGATAGAGAAGAGAATTCTCTCTGGTATGACTGCTGACAGTGTTTTGGGATTATTGGGATTGTATTTTACCACTCATTCAAAATCTTTAAATTTGTATCACATTTAAATAGTTTGGTTAAGCTTAAGTCAATCAGAACCCTCTAAATTGTCTAACTTTAACTGATCCTTTCGGAGAACTTCAGGGGAGATGCCCATTGGAAAAGGCAAGTTCAAATACAATTCCCACAGAAATAGATGCATTGGGGATCCACATTTTCCCAACATACAACGCCAGTCCATGTTACCTAAATGGTTCTGGCAATCGGAATATCTAGCTTATAATGTTGACATCTTAGGCCACATGGACGGTCCCAGGGTTGGGGAACCTGCGGACTTCTAGGCCATTGTGTGTGTGGCCTTTTGAATGAATCCAAATTTTGCAGAACAAATCTTTTATTTTTTATTAATATGTTTTTTTGTCCTTTATTATTTTTATTTTAATCTTAAAATGAATGTATTTAAAATACCAGAGAGTTAACTTTAGAATTAACAATTTTTTCTCTTTTTTTTACTTAGTTAGTACATAGGAGCTAGACTTTTACAAAACAATGTGAATTTTGAAGAATATATAATTGAAGTTTCTTGGATGCGGCCTTATTAGATTACAACTAACATAATGCGGCCTTCCAACATGAAAAGGTTCCCCACCTCTGGTTCCCCACAGTCACTGTCCTGATTCAGGAAGGTTGTTCATCACCACTGTCTCCAGATCAATAAGGGATGGGTAATAAATGCTGGCCTAGCCAGCAACACCTACATCCCATGAACAAATTTAAAACTACATTACACTACACTAAAAATTGTCTGTAAGTGAAGGAAGTTACTCTTGGTTAAAGTCCAATAGGTCTATTTAGAAGCACTAGCTTTCGGAGTGCTGCTCTTTCATCAAGTGGTTGTCACCACCTGATGAAGGAGCAGTGCTCCAAAAGCTAGTGCTTCCAAAAAAACCAGTTGGACTATAACCTGGTGTTATGTGGTTTTTAACTTTGTACACCCCAGTCCAACACCGGCATCTCCAAATCTGTAAGTGAAGTGAGAAAAACTGTATGCAATTTTTCCCACTCGGGCATATTAGAGATCGTTTGACCATTAATGAATTAGCTTCAATATAAAATAGGAGAATATTACAACTTATATGGAATAAACTATCCTGGTAGTTAGATAAAGGTCAAATCTATATTTCAGTAAATGTTTCAATTTTTATTTTTACACTGGAGTTGAACTTTTAGTTTAAAACAAAATCTGCAAACAATCTGGCTTAGAGATATTTCAAGCAACTTGAAACATTGCATGTCTGCATTATACCTCTAGTCCTTGGTCCTTCACTTTCTGAAGTAGTATTTGTAAGCACTTTGTGAAGTCGGTGAGGTCCTGATCTGGTGTGTCAATAATTTCACACTTCTAGGAAAACAAATGAAGATTATTAGAACCAAAAAATGATCAAATTATATATCTTATTTCCATTATCAGCTACAATAATATACTCCCTTTCATGGGTTAGTATATTTGGTAAATGTAAATTATCTTTCAGATATGTCAGGAGAAGGATTAGGCACATCATACAAGCTGCTCACAATTGAAAAATTGTGTAGAAATGTAATCACTTGCTCGTGACTGGTTATCTAAGATAACTAGTGAAATCCTGATGCATGATCTATCTCACTTGAATAAAGTTTTAATTAACAGACAGATTCAGATAGGGAGAGGTAAGAGTTTTGAATAACATTCTCTGCCTCGAATTTTCCAAATATAAACTTAAAATTAAAAGATATGGGACTTGTATTGTACTCGGAGCTTTTTTTTAACTGGTTAAGCAATATTGTTAGAAACTCACCCACAGCTCTAGAAATAATGACCAAGGTATTTTAAGTACCCACGGTTTATTTAAATACCACTAGTTTTGAGTGTTTTCGGTTGCAGTGTAAAATTGTGTAGCCTGCAGGCCACCTAATAATAAGAACAATAGAAATAAGACTAGGTTCCAAAGCCTCCTCACGGTACACTATGATTGGGAAGGGAGAGATGGTGGAGTCATTGATAACAAGAGCAACTCATGACTTCCTTGTGGAACCTGGAGACTAACTCCTCCTCTGCATTGCTCCAAAAACAAATTCCAAAACGCTTCCCAAAATTTAGTTTCAGGAGCCCTTCTACTTTCTCACAAAATTTTTGCAGCAGGAAATTTTCCGGACGTCACCATATTAAAATTCCAGTCACAAGTTGAAAGACCTCAACATAACTCAAAATGCATATGCAGAAACTAATCCCTACTGACACTGAGACAATGCTTATACCACTTATTTAGTTTAAATGACTAAAACTGCAACCAATCAGTTCTAAGTGGCCTCTTTCGCAAACTGAACTACCTTAATTTTGCAACTTATTTATATAGCTCGACATCACAACCATTGACCCCCAGTACATCACAAAGAGGCTGGATTTTGTCTCTCAACACAGAAGGAATCTACGTCTGCAAGTGGAGGTTTGTTAAAGGATACAGCAGGGAAAAATAGGCTGGAGACTTGGGCAAAGAAATGACAGATGACGTTTAATCCTGACAAAGCAGGGTGATGTATTTTGGAAAATCTAATGCAAGAGGGAAATATACCTTAAATTGCAGAACCTTCAGTACTATCAACATACAGAGGGTTCTAGGTGTACAGAGCCCCAGTTCCCTGCAAGTGGCAAAACAAGTGGATCACAAGTTGCTCAAGGAGGCATATGGCATGTTTGCCTTCAACGTTTGGGACAAGAGTGTAACAATTGCCAAGTCGTACTGCAGCTATACAGAACCTTAGTTAGGTCATATTTGGAATATTGTTTACAGTTCTAGTCACCACAATACCAGAAGGATGTCGAGTCTTTGAAGAAGACACAGAAATGATTTACCAGGATGTTGCTTGGTTCAGAGAGTATTAGTTATGAGGAGAGATTGGAAAAAACTTGGTTTGTTTTCACTTGGCTGTCATTTCATATTTTGCTCTAATTCTTGCTGCCCATCATTTTCCTCATCTTGGGAAACATGCTGGGTTGGGACCTGGCACACTTCAACTGACACAGGGTATTTAGGGTGTAGGTTTGCTCGCTGAGCTGTAGGTTTGATATCCAGACATTTCATTACCTGGCTAGGTAACATCATCAGTGGCGACCTCCAAGTGAAGCGAAGCTGTTGTCTCCTGCTTTCTATTTATATATTTGTCCTGGATGGGGTTCCTGGGATTTGTGGTGATGGCATTTTCTGTTCGTTTTCTGAGGGGTTGATAGATGGTATCTCGATCTCTGTGTTTGTTTATGGCATTGTGGTTGGAGTGCCAGGCCTCGAGGAATTCTCTGGCATGTCTTTGCTTAGCCTGTCCCAGGATAGATGTGTTTACCCAGTTGAAATGGTGTTTTTTTAAAATCCATAAACCAGGAGCCCCCCTCAGACCCATAGTCTCATTACCCGGAACACCAACTTACAGACTGGCCAAAGAACTACACGCAAGACTGAAATACTTAGTAGAAGAGTCACAGCACTCCATCCACTCCACCCAGGAATTCCTAAAAATCATCAACGCCATAAACAAACACAGAGATCGAGATACCATCTATCAACCCCTCAGAAAACGAACTGGAAATGCCATCACCACAAACCCCAGGAACCCCATCCAGGACAAACATATAAATATAAAGCAGGAGACAACAGCTTCGCTTCACTTGGAGGTCGCCACTGATGATGCTACCGAGCCAGGTAATGAAAAGTCTGGATATCAAACCTACAGCTCAGCGAGCAAACCTACACCCTAAATCTCAACCTGAGCTGCAAACCTTCACAAACCTTGCAAAAGACACAGGATATGCCATTTAAATGCCTGGTGCAACTTCAAGTTTCTCTCACATTGTTTTTTTTTAATAGAGGTGGGTATGATCATGAAGGAAGAAATTATACCAGGTAAGCTACTTTATAAACTGTGGGAGAAGATTGCTGTGGAGCTAGGAATCTTTTGATAGATATATTTAAATGTTCTTGGCAACTTCTAATTAAGTACTCTTTAAAAGGTTAAATACAATATTAATTCACTGACTGATCATATGGCTCTGTCTCCTACATCACTTGCATTAATGAAAGCATTATGAATGCCTGGCTGAGCTTCAAGACTCATTAATGCACTCAGACCTGTATGGGTTTGTTTAAATAGCTTGAAGGGAACTGCCCATTTTGTTTGACAGTTTTATTTGCTTTTAATTAGTTTATCTTTACTTGAAGTTGGTTTTAATTTTGACATGATTAGGAGGTATTTAGTGGATTATAATGTTTTCAATGAGACTAACAGTCCATGCATGGTTAACAATTTTATGGGAAAGGAAGATAGGCAATTTTTTGGAAAGGAAATTTTGAGTGATTTTATTTTCTGGTAATTGCATTTTTATTTTAAAAAGTATGTGGGTCATTCAATCCACAGTCAACGGATATCAAATGAATGGGCTTGGAGAGAAAATGGAAGGTATGATGGGGCACGCAGGATGAATTGAGAGTTAACAGGGCAAGGGTGAAGGTGAGAGGACCCAACATGTAAGAAAAGAACAGGGCTGATGTCCCAGTAACCAGCAGAGGGCCTTCTAACCTTGCTGCTTTGTGATCTACCTCCCACTGTTGCAGTGACAGACCTGTTTCAGAAGGCTGTAGCACTGACTCTAGCATGCATTTGACTCCCAGAGACCAAGTTTTTTTTGAAGATGTGCTGCCTCTCTGGAGTCTGGACTATCAGGAAATGACCTTACTTGTTTCTGTAAAGATGACAAAAATCAAGTCCAAGTCTAAAATTAGAACTCACCTTGATCTAAAAGAATAATTTCCACCTCCCACCTGGACTAGCCTCAAACAGACTTGTTCCAGCAAGCATTGAGCCTTATCATCTTAGCTAACCTTACAAATATGTTTGTGGATCCATCTTTGTACAATAAATAAACACCTGGTAAAATATGGTGTGGACCCAAAGACTCTGACCAGGAAAGAGGTACTAAGGTTAACAAAAGCATTCACTCGGATCCTATTCTGTTCTCAGGTATTCGTGTTCCTTCCTGCAGCAGTTGGTGGTCCACAGATTGTGCTTTGAGCTTCAACAAAGCACTACACTTTCATATAAATAAAATTAATCAGTTGAAAAAAAGATGAGAAGACACAAGATCTTGCAACCTACTAACAGTAAGAAATGACTCATTGAAATAGTCAATTTAAAACTCAGTGATAAAACTGTGCTTGATTGAAACTTAACTTCCCTGGTTTCATTATGCAGAAGATAATTCCACTGTATACTAAAGTTATTCGAATCCATGAATCTTTTCACTTCAAAGTAATTGCACCATGCCTTTAAAAGAATAATTTATACTTCTTCTAAAGCCATTCAGCACTTGAGTCTCAAGTCACTAGCAATAGGAAAAATGTAAATTTCCACAGCTCGTGTTTCAAATTTTTGTCACAGGCATATGTCAATGTCTGATTAAAGGTTGATAGAACAGGTCTTCTACTTTTATGATTCTTTCTACATAACATCTTTGACATAATAAAACTTGATTCAGCTGTCAATTAATTAAACCAGGAAAGAACAAACCATTAAATGATAATAATTGAAGGCAAAATTAACAGGGTCTCCTTTAAACCTGTGCACTTTGCGTATTTCTTGTGTAACATGACACTTCATTTACCTGTGTTACATTAGTAATTAGCCTTGCTAAAATATAACCAGAAGATTTATTGGGCGACAAACTACCATATTATGAGTGCAATGTTTTCAAAAATAAGTAGGCATTGTTCTTAGACAAAATAAAAGCTAACGTTCAAGTGGAGGTGGGCAAGAGGACAACAGTCATTCAATGTCATCAGTAGCTGTCTCATGGTCACTGGCCAAAAGGATTCAGACAATTGATTGTCAGCACAAGCTATCTGCCCTGGAATTAGGGTTTATCAACAAGGGGCAAGGCTGAAGAGCACAGGAAATCCACATCATGCAAACTTTGTAGGCAGCAGTCCTCATTAGTCAGTTCTCATCGAGCTGTCTTCATCAGACAGTCCTCATCTGTCAGTCAGTCTTCATCAGTTAAACCTTATCAGGCGGTCTTCATTGAGCTGTCTTCTCTAGATGGAAGATAAACCAGAAGAAAAGGACAAAGTCCCAGGGAAAATTTCCCTAACACCTCAGTAGAAGACATAACGCTGCTTTTACAACTTTAACAAGATAAACACATTGCCAACAGCCTGTTTATCCACTGGCATTGTTGAACAATCCCCAAATGTCATAGGTGCATACTTTTATTTGGTCAGTTAGCCAATGTATCATAATTTAACTGCTTAACAAACTTAATAAATTATTTAAAAGTTGCTACAAAGCATTAACTGCCTATATTCAGTAACTGTGATCACAACACGTCCCAAAATCAACAGTGGGAAATCAAATACCTTCATCATGATTTAGTTTTCTCATAATTCTTCGAAATAATGCATTGAGATCTCAGTGACAGCAATCAGACACTTCGAGCATATTTAAAGAAATAAATTTGCATTTATCAGAAGCAGTTCACAAGCTCAGAACTGTCAAAATCATACCACAACCAATGAGTTAGTTTTTGCAATACTGTTGTTTTGTAGCAAGCAAAAACATACAAACCTCAATGACGCGCATGACCACAGAATCCCTGTTGGTGATGATGGCTAGGCCAGCATTTAATGCTCTTTCCTGGATGCTCTTGGGAAGAAGCTGCCTTCTTGAATCACTGCAATCCATTTGGTGTGGGTAGACCCACAATGCCAGGAGGGAGGGAGATTTTGAACCAGTAATTTTGAATGATTGGTGATATTTTTCCAAGTCAGGATGATGAGTGGTTTGGATGGGAACTTGCAGGTGGTGGCATTCCCACGTATTTGCTGCACCTTGTCCCTCTAGATAGCAGTGATATTTGATTTGAAAGATGCTGTCTAGGGAACCTTGGTAAATTTCTACAGTGCATTGAGTACATGTATGCATTTCTGACACCGAGCATCGGTGGCAGAGGGTGTACATGTTTATGGATGTGGTATTACTCAAGTAAGCTGCTTTGTCCTGAATGGTATCAAGGTTCTGGAGTGTAGTTAGAGTTGCAATTATCCAAGTAAATAGAGAGTATTTAATCACACTTATGACTTATGCCTTATTCATGGTGGACAGACTTTGAAGAGTCAGGAGGGATTCTTAACCTCCAACTTGCTTGTGAGTCATAGTATCTATTTGGCTGTCCAGTTCAGGTTCTGGTCAAAGGTAACTCCCAGGATATCAATAATGGGCAAGTCAGCAATCTTAATATCACTGAATATCAAGAAGCAATGATTAGGTTCTCTCTTGTTGGAGGTGGTTATTGATGGGTACTTGTGTGGCGTAAATGTTACTTGCCACTTGTCAGCCCAAGCCCGGACATTGTGCAGGTCCTGCTGCACCTGGACATGGACTGCCTCAGCCCAATGGAGATAAGGCCATTGATGATGCAACTGAAGGTGGATGGGCCAAGGACACCACCCTGAGAAACTCCTGTGGAGATGTCCTGGAGCTGAGATAACTGACCTTCAATAACCGCAACCAACTTTTGAGCCAGGCATAACTCCAACCAGTGGAGGATTTTTCGACTGATTCCCATTGATTCCAGTGGTGCTACGGCTCCTTGATGCCACACATGATCATTGTGGCCTTGATGTTAAGGGCAGTCACTTTCACTTCATCTCTTGAATTCTTTTGTTCACATCTGAACAAATACTGTAATGAAGTCAAGAGATTACTTAGCTTGGCGGATCCAAAGCTGAGTGTCATTGAGCAGTTTATTGCTGAGCAAGTGCTGCTTGACAGCACTATAAGACCATAAGATATCATAGCATAAAAGCCATTTGTCCCATCAAGTCTGTTCTACCACTCAATTATGATTAATATGTTTCTCCACTTTATCCTCCTGTCTTCTCCTTGTAACCTTTGATCATCTTACTTATGAAGAACCTTTGACCTTCTTATTAATGGCTGAAGAAACTCCTCATCTCTGAAGGATTGCCCCATTACTCTGAAACCATCTTCTCCACGTCCACTCTATCCAGGCCCCATCATCCTTCTAATTTCCATCCAGTACAGACCCAAAGTTCTCAACTGCTGCTCATATGACAAGCCTTTCATCTCCGGGATCATTCTTGTAAACCTCCTATAGACCCCCTCCAACGTCAGCACATCCTTGCATAGAAATGAGGCTCAAAACTGCTCACAATATTCCAAATGCATTCTGACCAGAGCCTTATACACCCTCAGCAGTACATGTCTGCTCTTGTATTCTAGCCCTCTTAAAATGAATGTTAAAATTACATCTGCCATCTAAACCTGCATGTTAACCTTAAGAGAATCCTAAACTAGGCCTCCGAAGTTCCCTTGCGCTTTCGATTTCCAAAGCCTTTTCCCATTTCAAAAATAGTCTATGTCTCTATTCTTCCTACCAAAGTTCACTATTGATGACACCTTCCATTTCATCACAGATGATCAAGTGTAGACTGATGGATGATAATTGGTCAGGTTGGATTCTTGGTTCTAATGCACAGTACATATCTGAGCAATTTTCCACATTGTTGAATAGATGCAAGTGTTGTAGCTGTACTGGAACAGCTTGGCTCAGGGCTGCGGCAGGTTGTGGAACATAAGTCTTCAGTATTATTGCCGGAATGTTGACAGGATCCATAGCCTTTGCAGTATCCAGTGCTTATAACAGTTCCTTGATATCATGTATCAAGTTGGCTGAAAACTAGTGTCTGTTATGTAAATGCTTCTGCCGTTTTTGCTGCATGAGAATGAGGATAATCGACCTTGCCAGCTAAGTAATTTCGATCCACTAGGTACCTGTGTGGAGCAAGCCAATTCTGCCTTTCTATTAGCCCAGCACTCATTTCACTTCCTTTCTGGCCACCATTGTTTTGCTTAGACCCATCATTGTCCAGGATGAATGTTAATCAGGCCATTAAAGAAACTGTTGTGCAAGGGTTTAGGACCCTGGAATGATGCTACAAAGTCTGACCATCAGTGGGTATAAATAGCATACTGTGGGCAGAATTAGAACACACCAGACCAATACACTACACTACAACTTAAGAGACGCTTAAGAATCTATGAGCATGAACATATGGAGCAGCTAGTTCAATCCCTACTTAAAAAGAGCAAAGTCTGGTCTATGATTACCACGCATAGCTGTATTTAGTACAAAAGTACAACATAGAGTGCTAATTTGAAGACTGAACTTGAAGATAGTTCTTGACTTTGTTTTCTCCTCAACCAATCTGATGAACTCAAAATCCAGCAAGGCATCAAACCACATGATAAAAGAAGAATGGCTTGTTGCTTTTTGAACAAATGTCATCTGAACAAGTCGACAATTCCTTCCAACAATAAAGTACTCCTCTAAATCACTGATGTATGAGCATTGGTTACTTATTCGAGTGCAAAAAAAATGGAGTTTGAAAATACAATCAATAATTAAGTTGGTCCCTATACACTACATCAATGCCAATTTTGCAAAGTGATCTTAACTTTAGATCAACTCCAACAAGAATAAGGGCCCAACTGATCTCAGAATGAAGCGAACGGACTCTCTGTAGGTAATGGTCACACAACATATCGTGACATTTTCCCAGACTGTGTGGTAACCAGACCCACTATCATAAGTCACTGCACGACGCAAAAACTAAAGAGAAAGATGAAGGAGTTGAGGTTCAGTTAGTGGATATCCTGTTTGATTAGATTAGATTACATTACAGTATGGAAACAGGCCCTTCGGCCCAACAAGTCCACACCGACCCGCCGAAGCGCAACCCACCCATACCCCTACATTTACCCCTATACCTAACACTACGGGCAATTTAGCATGGCCAATTCACCTGACCTGCACATCTTTGGACTGTGGGAGGAAACCGGAGCACCCGGAGGAAACCCACGCAGACACGGGGAGAACGTGCAAACTCCACACAGTCAGTCGCCTGAGGCGGGAATTGAACCCGGGTCTCTGGCGCTGTGAGGCAGCAATGCTAACCATAAAGTACAGCTAAAATGTTTCATGCTGGTGAGCTCTTTATGTTATTTATTTGGAGAAGAAAGTACAAAAATCAAAATGAATGCATAAAACACTAAACAAACAGTCATCGGATTCTACAGACCACATTTGGTCCAAGTTCCATTACCACAAAAAAATTCACAGTTGTTGTTTGGGTAAAAGGCATATTAATTTAACAGTCTCTTGGAAGCACAGAGGCTGTATATTGCTGAAAAGATGACATACTGTTTTATCTTATCCACATCGGGACAAATACAAGAGTGAAAAATTTCAAATCTTCACAACAATTTACACTAAAAGGGAAAAGGATGCTGATTGATTGGGGCAGCACGGTGGCTCAGTGATCAGCACTGCTATCTCTCAAAACCAGGGACCCTGTTCAATTCCACCCTCGGGTGGCTGTCTGTGAAGTGTTTGCATATTCTCCACAGTTCTGCGTGAGTTTCTTCCAGTACTCTAGTTCCTTCCCTCAGTCCAAAGATGTATAGGCTAGGTGGATTGGCTGTACTAAATTACCCATAGTGTCTAGGGATGTGCAAGCTAGGTTCATTGGACATGGGAAATACAGGGTTACAGGGTTGGGGGAGGGGATCCTCTTCAGAGGGCCAGTGTGGACTCGATGGACTGAATTGTCATGCATAGGATTTGGTGGAATACTAGAATACTGAGTGCAATTTGGATGTTTACATTTAAGGACAGTTATAGTGCATTAGAGACAGTACTGCAAAGGTTCACTCAATTGGCCTCTAAGGTCATAGGGTTCCTTTATTCCTGATGAAGGGCTTTTGACCGAAACGTCGATTTTCCTGCTCCTCGGATGCTGCCTGGCCTGCTGTGCTTTTCCAGCATCACTGATCTAAACTCTAAAGTCATAGGGTTATCCTATGATGACAGGCTGAGTACGTTGCATCTACATTCTCTGGAGATTAGATGAATGAGGTGAACCTTCAAAAAAATGAAGATTCGAAAAGGGTTTAACAGGATAAATGTTGAAACACATTTCTGTGGCTGTGGAATCAAACACAAGGGGACACCATTTCAAGGTACAGGGTCAATCATTTTGGACTGAGATGAGGAGACATTTCTTTATTCAAAGGGTTGTGTGCCTTGGAAATTCTCTATCCAATAGGGTGTGGTTGCTCATCATTCAATGTATGTACTTAAGGTAAGTGGATATTTCGTCCCTTGAAGAATCAACGGACGTGGAGATCTGGCAGTAGAGTAATATCAAGGATCGTGATCAGCCATTATCATATTGAATACTTCAGGAGACACAATGAGCCATATGGTCTTCTCCTACTCCTATTTTCCATGTTTTTTTTGCGGTTTTATCCAGCCTAGCTACAATCGAGAGGGTGAGCAGAAGAGATATCCACAAACCACACACTCATCTGTTTGCACGAACATGATTGCTTTCAGACTCAAAGTGCGTTAATTGTTGACTGCAATACACAAATATATGAAATGCAGCATTTTCCTCTGAATAACTCATGTGTTTGTTGTAATTCCATCTAACATCTTACGTCTCTATCAAAAGGCATTCAAATTCAGTTGCTGATCAAAAGAAAATATCAAATTATGTATGAGTATAGATTGTTGAATATTATTTTTGTGTTTCTTCTTTGTGCAATATATTCAGTTTTGCAGACAAGGTCTTATTTCTTCTATTCCTTCACAAGTGCATCCTTAGTTAATGCACTAAACTGCATATTTTAATAATTTGAACACAATGGGAGTCTACATTTCTTGAGATGTGATTCATTGCTGCAGCAAAGGAACCTTGAAGATAGCAATCCCGAAAGAAACTGAAATGTTTGGAAGAATCGTAATTTAGATTTAAGCTTATTAATACTTATCCAAATATGTGGTTATGAATATTAATTATACATATTTCTTCACAACCACCTGATGAAGGAGCGGCACTCTGAAAGCCAGCGCTTCCAAATAAACCGTTTGGACTATAACTTGGTGTTGTGTGATTTTTAACTTTGTCCACCCCAGTCCAGCACCAGCATCTCTAAGTCAATTATAGAAATATAACATAGTAAACGTATAGAAATCACATATAGAAATCATAAATATGAGATATATGAGTTATAGTATCCAGCTTGAACTTCCCATCATGTTTTTCAGTCTGTGTCAAGCATTCCACCTAAGATTTTTTTTCTCAGACCATTGGTTTTAAAAATATATTCCCATTTATCAGATGAATGAAACACACAGGCCTCATCTTCCACCTCGGAACACTTCAACCCCAGGGCATCAATGTGGACTTCAACAATTTCCTAATTTCCCCTTCCCCCACCTCACCCTAGTTCCAAACTTCCAGCTCAGCACTGTCCCCATGACTTGTCCGGACTTGTCCTACCTGCCTATCTTCTTTTCCACCTATCCACTCCACCCTCCTCCCTAACTATCAGCTTCATCCCCTCCCCCACCCACCTATTGTACTCTATGCTACTTTCTCCCCACCCCCACCCCCCTCTCATTTATCCCTCCACTCTTCAGGCACTCTGCCTGTATTCTTGATGAAGGGCTTTTGCCCGAAACATCGATTTTCCTGCTCCTCGGATGCTGCCTGAACTGCTGTGCTTTTCCAGCACCACTCTAATCCAGAATCTGGTTTCCAGCGTCTGCAGTCATTGTTTTTACCTAGACAGAAGTAACAGCAAACATTTCAGGAGGGAAGGGCTCAAGCCAATACCATGAATTGCAAACTATTAATAACTACTGCTGGAGGTGCTGTGACCAATTTCTTCGACATTCGAAGCTGAAAAGTATGAAGGTGGATAAATCACCCAGACTGGAAGGACTACATCACAAAGTTTTGAAGGAGATAGCTGAGGTGGTTAAAGAGGTACTATGGTGGTAATCTTTCAGGAATTATTGGAGTCAGTGAGGGTCCCCGAGGACTGGAAATGGCTGACATAACACCTCTGTTGAAGGTTAAGGAATCTGGGTTTGTGCTCAATGAAGTTTAGAGCAATCAGAGGGATATCGTTGAAATGAATCTGAGCTCTATTGTAGCATATAAACAGGCCTGAATAGAAAGGATGTGACAAAGATATTTCCAACAGTAGGAGAAACAAGGATCTGGGGCCATAGCCTCAGGGTGTAAGGATGACCTTTTCCAACTGAGATGAGGAGAAATTTCTTCAACCAAAGGTGGCTCTGTGGAACTCATTACTGCAGGGGGCTGTGAATGCCAAGTCTTCCAGTATATTTAGCACAGAGACAGATAGGTGCTTGATGAGTAAAAGGATCAAGGGTTACATGGAGAAGGCAGGAGAATCAGGTTGAGAAACATATCAGCCATGACTGAACAGTAGAACAGACTTGATGGGCTGAATGGCTTAATTCTGCTTCTGAATATTTTGGTCTTACGTTCTTTTGCACAATTTTTAAAACTAGGAATTAAACAGTCAATTGTAGAAAGATGGTGATGTCTGATTGCAAAACTGATAAGCAACATCAAGGTAAATGCAATTCAAAGATGTTAATTACAGTTAAAATATAATCTGTACTGATATTACAAGATGGAGTTGATTGAAAAAAACTTGAACAATCAGTGAATCATTTCTGAACTTTTTGGTAGAGCCAGGGAGTCTGTGATTATATCTTGAAAAGTAGGTAAAAGCAAGTAATAATGGGAAAGAGTTATATAACTCCATTAGAGATAGAATTTATTCAAAAGAGAGATATTGCAAATGTTGGAGATTTGAAACATAAAATTAAAAGCTAGTGAAAGAAACACACCAGGTCCAGCAGCATCTGTAGACAGAGAAAGAGGGTTAATGTTTCAAGTGCAATTTGACTTCTTCTACCAAGAGGTGTATAAGAAATTATTCATGGGGGTGGTAATTAAAGAGTAGAATTGAAGTTTAAAATTAGCTTGTATTTCTACTGGAATCAATTCGAAGTATGTCACATTCTCACAGACATAATAGTTATCAGTGGAGTCTTGGTTAGAATGTTTTTTGAATTGAACTTATATCTGTGTATGAATAAACAGTTGAGTTTGAGCGACAAACAGGAGCGGTTGCAGCTTTACTGTGTTGTCACTGCATTGCAGCAGATTGAAAAAGCCTCAGGAGATATTAATCAGTTAGGCTGGCACTTCAAGCAGAACAACAACAATAACTTATTGTTCACCATGTATAAGGCAAATGAGGCATAATATCAGTTTGGCTAAATTTTAATTCCAATTGTCAAATCAACTTCCACGCAGGATTGCACTTCAGCAATTTCTTCAACCCTGTATCTCTATCAAGAAAGTTAAGAAATAACAAGATCATAGGAACACAATGGCCTCCAAACTTCCCTCCTATTAAACACCACCTTGATGTGGATAGGAATATCGCTCCTCCTATGCCGTTGCTTTAAGATAATGCAATTTCTCACCTAATAAGATCTTGGCAGGTACAACAGCATGACTCTACAATGGTTCAAGAGAACATCTACTGCAATCTTATTAGGGAAACTAGGCACAGGAAATAAAACAGGAAATAATACAAACTGTGCAACCATAATAGAGAGTCCAAGTTGGAAAGAAAAAACTTGATAAGCTGTTATTGAAAGTTACTTCCTGAAAGTGGAATTCAGTAATGCACTAGTTACACTCTTGATCTAAGCAAGATAGTGGTCTCGGAAAAAATAATTTGGAGAATAAGAGTTCAAATAGCAGAGGGGATCATGAGAGAATTTGTATGTAGGTTTTTCTTAAAATACAAACTGACTGGAACTAGGTGCATTTTGTTAACTACAACATCATAGGTTGGGGTTGTCAACCTGGGCCAATCAGAAAGCCCTGGCTGACCAAAATAATCAGGAGATTTATTGTTTTGTTTCCTGGGTTTTCTTTGTTTATTTCCTTTAATTTAAAAATGTGCTCATTTGCACAGGCAGCTATCACCACCACACTGCTGCTGCTGCAGCTTGGGCCTGCTCCCACCACTGCAGCCTGGGCTTTACCTGCACCTCAGCACTGCTGCTGCCTGGGCCTACCATACCTGGTCTGCTTCCACTGCTGCTGCCTGGGCCTGCTTCCACTGATGCGAAAAAAAAAAAATCAGGAGATTTAGAATCTCCTCAGTTCAGGGACTGACTCCAAGCTGGCTGGTCACAGCCAGTGTACTGTGCAAAAGTAAATAAAGGGTGACTTGGTGACAGGATACCGGCCTTTGTGCAGTTATTTCTCAAACAAAAATCTAAAAAAAAATAGATATTATCAGGAGAATAAATCATGAAGCACTCACAGTGACAAAAAACCTAGCTGGCACAATGTCCATTAGGGAGTGAAGACTTTCATCATTACTCACTCTGGCCTATATGTGACCTCAGTCTACACCAAAATGGTTGCCTCTTAACAGATCTCTGAAGTGACCACAGTTTTATCAAACCACGGCTCAGCAATTCAAACAGGTCCATTATCATCTTCTTATGGCAACTAAGGATGAACAACAGACACCTGCCTTCCCAGTACAGCCTAAAGCTAAAGAGAATCGAAAAGCAACATTTTGTTTTGCTTTGCAAGGGCTGTACTTACATTTTTTATGGTTTCTGGGGGTCATTTTTCATTTTCACTGACTTCGTTAGGTGATGCAGTCATGTATTAACATACTTTCTGTGGTTGCTTTGAACTGTTTTTGAAGAGCTTCCTTCTTTACTTAGATAAGGCAATACAAATACTAAAGGTTGCATGTATGAAATCTAACTTAGAACCTATAAATATTTTTGTGAATTATAATAAATAAATGTCCCTTCCTTCATTTCCAAAATAAATTATTGATTCACTCATGGGATATGGGTGTTATTGGCAAGACCAGTAATTGTCAGCTTTCCTCACTGCTCTTGAACTGAATAGATTGTGAGGCCATTTCTACAGGCAGTTGAGAGTCAACCACATTATATGTCTGGTGTCATATGGTGTCCAGACCAGGTAAGGATGACACTTTTTTTTCCCCCTTAAACAAAGTGAACAAGATTTTTTATGCAAATTGATGATAGTTACTGACAGTAGCTTTCACGACCAGATTTTATTAATTGATTTTCTTAATTTAAATGCGACTAGTTGTAATGCTGGGATTTGAAGTTGTGCCTTTAGAGAATGAGGATAGATCTCTCTGTTGATTAGTCCAGTGACATTATGATGAGGCTACCCACTTCTCATCCCCACTAAAATTCCGGCTTGAGATAAAGCAATTTACTGGGAACAAGGCTTATTTCTGCAATCCCTTTTTAAAAAAAAATTGCAAACAATTAAAACCCTCCAGCATAGTGTTGTTCTGCAAATTTATGTTTATTTCTCTTCAAAATGTGTGTTTAAAGTAAGTGCTGATAAACAGGTCAACAATGAAACAAATGGAACACGGAGCAAATTAATTGTGATTCTTCAGCTAATGATCAGATATCAAATGGTTTAATTGACATATATTTTGTACTTCAGTTTTTTTTCTCTCCAGACTGATGCATCTCTTCATATGCTCATCCATGTTTTAATGAGGCAAATATCGGAACCCCTTAGAACAGCAGCATCCCAGTCATATAAAAGTCCCATATTATTTTATAGAAGTAGTTGATTCATTGAGTGTCATAACCCTGGCAATGCTATACTTTTGACAATGGGCATTGGAAGTCTGAATTCCAATATATAAACAGAAAATGCTGGAGAAATTCAGCAGATCTGCACTTTCTGTGCAGAGAATACAGAGTTAAGGCTTCAAGTCCTTCTTCAGTATTGACAGCAGCTACGAAAAAGTGGCATTTATATTGCTGATGGAGGAAGGAGGAGTGGGAAGGAGAAGAGTGAGCATATAGATGGAAAGAGAGCTCAGACAGAGAGAATGATGGGTAGATGATGGGCTTATTGATGGTAAGCCTGAGAAAAGGGGAAGCTAGATAACTGACAATTGGAACGTTGAAAATGGCTTGGCTTTGCTAAAAGCATTCCATTTCAGGACAGGACCTGGGGTGTGGAGATAGGTAATTGTCATGCTTTAGAATTGTTAAATGTGACATTGAGTCCTGAAGGCTGTAAGATCTCTAAGCAGAAGATGAGGTGTTCGTCCAGCTTGTTCTGAGCTTTGCAGGAGCACCGCAGGAAACCTGAGACAAAGATATTAGCCAGTGACTGGGGTGGTGTGTTGAAGTGGAGACAACTGAAAGCTCAGGGTCATTTTGACGGACAGAACGCAGTCATCCAACAAAACGGTCGCTGAGTCTGCGCTTCATATCCACATTGTGGGCAGCGAATACAGTAGACTAGATTGGATGAAGTGCAGATAAATCGCTGCTTCATCTCAAAGGTGTGTCTGGACTCTTGGATGGTGAGGAGGAAGGAAGTAAATGGGCAAGTGTTGCACCTTCTGCAATTGCATGGGAAGTTACCATGAGGAGATGGAGCTGAAGTGGAGGAGGAGTGTTCCTGGGTGCCCTGGAGGGAAAGGTTCTGGAATAATACTGACAAGGGAGAGGACGGGACTGTGTGTCCAGAGGTGGCATCCTGCTGTAAAATGGACATTTTGAAACTGACACAAAGCATAAATTTCCAGCTTCTGAGCACCAGCCACCTCCTCTTCATCATAAACAGGAATTCCCTCTGCACCACCATTATCCCCAACTCTCAGCTTCTTCCTTGAAAAACAAAGTCTGAACTGTTCCCATCCACCATCACCCATTCTTTGCCTGGCTGAGCTCGTCCTCATTTTGAGCAACCTCTACTTTAACTCCTCTCACTTTCTTCAGGTCAGAGGGGTGGCCATGGGTTCCCGCATGGGCCCCAGTTATGCCTGTCTCTTTGTGGGGTACTTGGAACATTCTTCTTCCAGTCCTACCCAGGTCTCTACCCAGAACTCTTTCTTTGGTATATTGATGACATCATTGGTGCTGCTTCCCTCGCTCCTTCAGAATTGTTAAAATTAATCAATTTCACTTCCAGTTTCCACCCTGCTCTCACCTTCACTTGGTCCATCTCCAACTCCTCTCTTCTTTTCCTCAACCAAGGATTCCCCGCCACTGTGGGTGACAGGGTCCCTAATTGTGTCCAATTCACTAAGCCTCCCTCCCACAATAACAATCAGGTCCCCCAGTCTTCATTTTCTATCCCACCAGTCTCTGTATCCAAAGGATTATAAGCCACCATTTCTGTCACCTCCACCAGGATTCCACCACCAGATACATACTTCCCTTCCCTCCCTTGTCAGCATTCCATAGGCATCCAGTCCCTCCAGGCCAACCTCTTCCTCCACTGCCAAAACCTCCCCCATCCCCATGGCACTTTGCCATGAAATCGCACAAGGTGAAATACCTTCCTGTTTACCCCCTCCCTCCTCACTATCCAAGGTCCCAGATATATTTTCCCAGTGAAGCACACAATATATATGCACTTTGCTCAATCTAGTCTACTGTATTCACTGCTCACAGAGTGTTCTCTTCTTCACCAGGGAAACAAAACACAGACTGGGTGATCACTTTGTGCAACATTTACTCCTGACCATAAAAAATGATCCCATTGCCTGTCACTTCAACACCCACTGTGTTCCCACGCCAACATCTGACTTAAGCTCGCTGCACTGCTCCAGCAAAGCTCAACCCAAGCTGGAGGAACTGCACCTCATCACCCTTGCTTTGTTTCCACATCTCTTGCACTCTTTTCCTTGTCTCTTTTACAAGTGAAAACAGCTTCACCCTATCTATTCTGCCTAACCCAGTCACCATTTTGAAAATCTCAAACAGGTCTTCTCTCAACCTTCTTCTCAGCAGGGAGAACGGTTCCAACTTCTTCAATCTACCCTCAGAGCTGAAGTTTCTCATACCTGAACCATTCTAGTGAATCACTTCTGCAGTATCTCCAATGCATCGTATCTTTCCTGTACGTGGTGCCCACACTGTATGCTTCGATTTAACAAAAAGACTAGCACTAAGTGAGAACACAAGCAACGCCAAATACTGACAAACAATGTGGAACATGCAAACATTTAAAAGATTTATAAATAATACAAAACACGAACTCAGGGAAAATTGCAAATACAAATAGAAATATTTAGACGTAAATAATGCAACGTGCTCTACAAAATTTGATGTAAACAATGCCAGATCTTCTAAATGAAGGAGAAAGGAAATACTTTTAAGGAGCAGACTTACTTGACAGAGTGCCATTAGAACAGGGAATGTAGACAGAAATGTTAACAAGCATTTCACACAATGTGGGCTTCACTCCTTGAAAATTATAGGGCCTGAAACTAGTACTAACTGGACACAACAACTGAAAAGAGAGATAGTGGATTGCAAAAGAGCAATACAGTTTCTAAATGGGTTAAATCAAGTATAGGCAAGACAGTTTTCACCGAGACTGAAAACTGAAAATATCAATAAAACTCCTCTGTCTGACATAATTCTTAATCCCTATGGATATATTAGCATGAGCCAACCGTTTTGGACACCAGCAATTGCCACTTGCAATTTGTAATGCCCAGTTGTTATCATGACCGGGTCAGGAAAAGGTAGTAAAGGCCGATAAAGGGGAGGTAACAGCCAGAATATCACCAAGTCTTTCATCCACTACGTAAACATCAATCAAAGCCAAACACATTTCCAGCTTCAAAAATGAGGAAACCTAGAATATGCCAAAGATCTTTCGGTAAAATATTATTCAGAATTTAGTTGCCATCTCTGAATGCACTGGCTCTGAATACAGTTGTTTCTCTGAATGTGGCGAATACCCTGTATGGCAGGGAAAGTCAATGTGCAGATTCGGTAGTTGCAAAAAACACTGAGTTTATAATTGCTAATTTATGTAATCCCAAATGTAAATTCCAAACACAGTCCCTACCACAAACGCTACCATAAATTATCTAGGTTATCTAAGCGTATCTAGATGAAAAGCCATTTCTCCCTTCAAATTGATGTCCTTTCCAAGTGATTGGTGATGGCAGCAATGGACCAGTCAGAATAACTGCTCCTGCTCTTCCAGTCACATGCTTCCCATCTCCTGGTCTTGCTGCCCTTCCACTCAAGAGATTCTTTCAAGTAAGTGTGGGAGAGAAGAACTGAAGGTCGAAAGAGTACCTCCTCAGGCCTTCTGTCTCTGCTGTACGAATGAGCAACTCTTCTCTAATTTGGTTACTCACCATCAATTTTTCCATGGCTCTCTTGGGAGATTTTAAACACTAATTTGCTGATTACTGCGCACACCCTCCTCCACCACCCCACCCCCACCTTGTAATTTGAACTTTATTTAAAAAGTGGCAGGAGATAGTTATCATGGTTTTCCATAAACTAAAAGTATGCAATTTTGATTGTTTTAATTATTATTAAAAAGCATTGTACAACCTAGACTCTCGGAGAACTACATGAAATCACTGCTAACTCCATGTGGAGTTAGATTCTGTGTTGCCTGTTTGGCTAGAGATGTTTTTTTGATGACCTTCTTATATTAAACATATAAATATTTTGGTGCAAGATTTGCACCCTCGTTTTCAATTTATGGTTTCTGCACTTTTCTGAATTTGTGTTAAGTTTTCTCATTATTCAAGCCCAGATTTCTTGTAGCATCTGTTAGAATAAATGGGCTCTTTCAATTTTATAATTCCATCATAAGAGGTATACAAAATCCAATTTTACTAAAATGTGGTATCTGAAAAGTGGATTTCTTGCAATATAATTCTGTGAATTTATCACAAATACATTCCCTCATTTGCAAAGGTCAAGTGCATAAAATACTGATAATGACGAATAGCTGTTTGATTGCATACCTTCAGATTTTGTTGACAGCAAAGCAACATTTAGGATTTTATTTAATTTAATTATTGTCACATGTACCTTTTTACAAAGTACAATGAAAAGCATTGTACAGCGTCAACACTCTGGGAGCCATCTTAAAACTCAGAAAAATAAACCAAGACATAGAATATAAAGGCAGAAAAATGAAGAAATGAAGAAAGTGTCCAACTTTACAGTCCCTTCTGTTAAGTGCTCCATCACGGGCCATGGACCTGGTGGCCAGGCATGAGTCCGCTTCACTGTACTGCCATCACTGGAACGAAAGTCACCCACTCTTCAGTGCCATCTCTCCTCTACCGACCCCTCACCACTATGAGTCCTTGTTGGACTTCACTAATGCAGATCCCACTGATGCTACCAGGTACTGCACTGACCCAAACTCGACTCTGACACTATGAGTCTGCTTTGGGCCTGCCTCACTGATGAAGTCACTGTCGATGCCGCCTGATCTCGTACTGGGCCCAAACTCACCTCTGCTGCCACTCCATGAAACTGTGCTGAATGCAGATTCTGCAGGGAATCCAAACTCACCTCCAGTGGTACCACTACAAACCAATGCTGCTGGATCCACTCACCGCTGGCACCATGACCAAGCTCTTCACCAAGAGGTAATTAAAGTAAAATAGAAGATAAAAAAAAAGAAAGGAAAGAGGCCAAAAGAAAGAAGCGAAAGAAAAGCAGACAGGATTCAGGCTCAGGAGCCTTACTTCACCTACATCTTACAAGAAGAGCCAAAAGTAAGCTGTTACAGGTGCATAATAACTTGTTCAAACATGTTCTTCACCAACTTCAATCCACCACATTCCTTGTTATAATGTTTAACCAAGTCAGGAGATACACAATAAATCATTTCCAATCGTTAACAGTGGCTGTTTCTTTCTTGGTAAACAGTCAAATATCTGATTAATGAAAAACTAGATTTATGATCAAATTAAAAACATTTAGAGCCTATTCAGTGTAAACAGTGACTAAATATTGTTCAGTACTTTATAACTGGTCATCTACTTTAAGATAAACTAAAGGTTTGCTGTTGTTTTACCTTGACTTTGTAAAATTCTTTTACTTCCGGTTTAATCGAATCAAAATCTCCAGTGATGAAATGAGGCAGATACCTAGAAGAAAAGACAACAGAAACAGCCACTTTACATGAGCAGATAGTATTCTCCCACACAAAAACAAATCTGGTGCATAAGAAGCTAAATTCAAACTGACAGATCTATGAAGAATTGGAATTTTCCACTTGTATTTCTGCTCTACTCAACAAATCTAAAATGTGACCAGGCACCTAAATGATTAAAGTGACATTTTCTTCAGACACTGAAGTCGAAATTACACAAACGAGACATTTTTTGACATTTAATAAGAAATAAAGCTTTCCTGGAGCTGGTGTGATCTAGACGGAGGTTAGGACTTGCAATTTTAAATTTAAATCAAAGTGTCCTTTAACATTAACGTGAAGGAGAGAAACATTTCTTCATCAAACAAGTTGCTTTGTAAATTTTTATAATTACAAAAACTCACTACCACTTCATGCAATTTAAATAACTTGCAAAAATAGATACGTTGTCCAGAATAGTTCAATATAAATATTGTAACATACGCCAGAATTCCGTGGTATTCTTCCTACATATGGATGATAAATACCAATATATCTTTTAAAAGGTGTGAGAAATATGAAGTTCATAAAAGTTTTGTTTTGGATCTGTCTCTTCAATTTTGTGTAAAATAGAGAAATGAAGGATTCATGGGGCCTTTTTTGAAACCTGACTGATAACAAGTTTGCATAATATAGTTGTTAAAGATTAAAAGGCGGATTGGATTGTCGTATTGGGCAAAATATTCACACCTGCAGACAAAGGTGTTCCATAGGTAGATAATTAGTTTCCACAGGGTAGCATTAGGAATGTCAGGTTTTATAAATAATTATATTTTGGATAATCTATTTAATAGAATGGAGCTGGAGGCCTGGACATTATCTATCTGAATACAAGGCCCACATGATTCACACAGCCATGGAGATAGGTTTTGGAAGGCAAAGGTCCTTAGGAAGCCATTGTAGGATCGGTTTACAGGTATCTTGAGCTATCACTGAATATTACAGGTGCAGTTATTTTGCAAGAGACTGAGAGAAAAATGGTTTAGAGGTAGCCCATCTCATGCAAAAGATGCCAGGTTGAGGAGATATAAACAAGGCTGTAAGACTAATCTAGCTTTAGTTAGTGGAAGGAATCTCCAGGTAATCCTCACTATCAAAATCAGTTTGGAGATTAAAAGTAATCTGGCCGCAAAAAGAAAAGTGAGGTAGGCCATCAGGAGCTGAGAATGTATTTGTACCGGCTCCTGGATAATGCTATCTACTGAATTATTTCAACTGTGTTATCGTTATTTTGTAACAGTAAGAGCCTTATAACTTGAAATCCTTCCAATCCTTCCAGTCAATCACTGGAATTCAAACATTATTTAGGTTATTAGCCTTCACAGAAATTACAAGAAGTTCAGAGTAAATAGACTTCTTATGGAACGAAGCCATGTTTAAATCACTATAATCAGGGTTCTGCCACTATCACAACTATAATATCACAAATAACATCCTATATGATATAGCAAAAGTAATCTCAGGGAGGCAACAACCTCATGGTATCATTGTTAATCCAGAGACCTAGGTAATGTTAAGGGGACCCGGGTTGGAATCCTGCCATCGCAGATTTGAATTCAATAAAAATCTGGAATTCAGAGTCTAACGATGACCATGTTGGAAAAACCCATCTGGTTAACTCATGTCCTTTAGAGGCAGAAACTGCTGTCCTTACCTGGCTTAGATGTGACTCCTGCCCCACAGCAATGTGGTTGATTCTTAACTGCCCTCTGAGCAATTAGGGATAGGCAATAAATGCTGTCCTAGCCAGTGACGCCCTCATCCCATGAATGAATAAACAAAGATTATTCCTCCTCATTCTTATCAACTTCTGAGTAAGCTTTGACACGATTTAGCATACCATCATTAAGTCTTCTCATTTGGCCTTGTCGGAAATGCTTGCACCTGGTTCATTTATCTAATCATAGACAGAAAATCACTTACAATAGCTTCTCTTCCTGCTCCTTCACCATTAGCTCTGGTGGCCCCCTCAGATTAATGCTTGGCCCACTCCTATTTCTCATCAACATGTTGCCCCTCAGTGGCATCCTCTTAGAACATCTTTAGTTTTCACGTAAATGTTTATGACACCCAGCTCTACTGCACAACCATCTTCTCAACTCCTCCCCAGTTGCTAAGTTATCAGGTCTGCTTGTCCGACATCAAGTACCGCATAAAACAGAAATTTGCTCCAATAATTGGAAGACTGAAACCATTGTTTTCAGTCCCACTTCAAATTCTGTTCCTCAGCTACCAACTCCTCCTTCCCATGCCAATTGTTTGACAATAAACCAGTGTGTGCATGGTCACATTTGGTCCTGATGAGTTTCCAATCTCATATTTGTCCCATCTCAAGAATGACCCATTTCTATTTCTGACTTATTACCTAATTTCAATATTTTCACAGTTCATCTGATGCAATAAACCTCAATTATGCCTTCTTTACCATGTATTTCTATTTCAACACATACTCTCCCAAATTCTAATCTCTGGAAACTTGAGATCATGCAAAATTCCACCGAGTCTGTCACAATTCTACGCACGTCATTGTGCTCGCTACCTCCATTGAATCCTGATCAAGCAACTTCTTTTCACCAAAATTTGCATCCTGCATTCCAATCCTTCCAAGGCCTCACTCCTCCTTATCTGTTACTTCTTCCAACCCTCCGATATACACTGTATATACCTATCCAATTTTGGTTGCTTGTACATCTCCAATTTCTTACATATCAAGGTTTCAAGCTCTTGAGTACCCTCCAAGTGCTTCTCTGCCTTTCTACCTTGTTTTTTTTCTTCTTCTTAGGCTTTCTTGAACTACTGAAATCCATGATGAGGGCAGAGTTGTAGATGTGATTCATATGGACTTCAATAAGGTGTTCGACAAGGTTCCCCATGGAAGTCTGGTGAGAAAGGTTAAATCTCATGGAATACAGAGAGAACTCGCCACTTGGATACAGAACTGGCTCAAACGTAGAAGAGAGAGGGTGGTGGTGGAGGGTTGTTTTTCAGACTGGAGGCCTGTGACCAGTGGAGTGCCACAAGGATCAGTGCTAGGTCCTCTACTTTTCATCATTTATATCAATGATTTGGATGTGACCATAAGAGGTATAGTTAGTAAGTTTGCTGATGACACCAAAATAGTGGCCAGCGAAGAAGGTTACCTCAGATTACAATAGGATCTGGACCAGATGGGCCAATGGGCTGAGAAGTGGCAGATGGAATTTAATTCAGATAAATGTGAAGTGCTGCATTTTGAGAAAGCAAATCTTAGCAGGACTTATACACTTAATGGTAAGGTCCTAGGGAGTGTTGCTGAACAAAGAGACCTTGGAGTGCAGATTCATAGCTCCTTGAAAGTGGAATTGCAGATAGATAGGATGGTGAAGAAGGACTTTAGTATGCTTTCCTTTGTTGGTCAAAGTATCGAGTACAGGAGTTGGGAGGTCATGTTGCAGCTATACAGGACATTGGTTAGGTCACTGTAGGAATATTGCGTGCAATTCTGGTCTCCTTCCTATCGGAAGGATGTTGTGAAACTTGAAAAGGTTTAGAAAAGATTTACAAGGATGTTCCCAGGGTTGGAGGATTTGAGCTATAGGGAGAGGTTGAATAGGCTAATGCTGTTTTCCCTGGAGTGTCGGAGGCTGAGGGGTGACCTTATAGAGGTTTATAAAATCATGAGGGGCATGGATAGGATAAATAATCAAAGTCTTTTCCCTGGGGTGGGGGAGTCCTGAACTAGAGGGCATAGGTTTAGGGTGAGAGGGGAAAGATATAAAAAAGAGACCTAAGGGGAAACATTTTCACTCAGAGGTTGGTAAGTGTATGTAATGAGCTGCCAGAGGAAGTAGTGAAGGCTAGTACAATTGCAACATTTAAAAGGCATCTGGATGGATATATGAATAGGAAGGGTTTGAAGAGATATGGGCCAGGTGCTGGCAGGTGGGATTAGATTGGGCTGGGACGTCTGGTCGGCATGGATGAGTTGGACCGAAGGGTCTGTTTCCGTGCTGTACATCTTTAGATTCTTGGATTCCCTACAGTGTGGAAACAACCCTTCAGCCCAACAACTCCACACCGACCATCCGAAGAGCAACCCACCCAGACCCATTCCCTTACATTTATCCCTGCACTTAACACTACGGGCAATTTAGCACGGTCAATTCACCTAACCTGCACTCCATAACCATAACTTTTGTCTGTCTTCGCATGCAGACACGGGGAGAATGTGCAAACTCCACACAGACAGCTGCCCGAGGCGAGAATTGAACCCGGGTCCTTGGCGCTGTGAGGCAGCAATGCTAACCACTGAGCCATCATGCCGCCCTTATGATTCTGTGTGTTATTAGGAAGAGAGTTCCACGTTTTTGCCCCAGTAAAAGGGAAAGAAAGTTGGTTTACTTTCAAATCAGGATGCTATGTGCTTTGAAAGATAACATACAAGTGGCGTTCTCATATGTTTGCTGTTCTTATCCTTCAGGTGGTAGATGTCGCATACTTGGAACAAACCGATGAAGAATCCCCAATGAGTTGCTACACTAAATTTTACAAATGAGATACATTGCTATCATTGATGGTGGAGGAAATATACGCTTAAGCTGATAGACAGGATGCCAATTAAGCAGCTGTTTCTCCTGGATGGTGTTGAGCTTCTTGAATGTTACTGGAACAGCACTCATGCGGGCATGTACAAGGGGGTTGAATTGGGCCTTTTACAAGTTGGGTAGATTTTGAGGAATTGAAAGCGAGTTATTCAGCACAGAATCCCTAGCCTCTGACCTGCTCATCTAGTGACCGTATTTCTTTCGCTGGTAGAGTCAAGGTTATGGTCAAAAGATGTTGATACAGGGAAATCAGAATGGTAATACTGTTGAGCGTCAAGGGGAGACTGTTCAATCATATCTTGATAGAGATGATTATTGTATAGCTTGTGCAATTGTATGGCACTTTTTAGCCTTGTACCAAATGCTGTCAGGTCTTGCTGCTTCTGTAAACATTTACATCCTATTCACATTAACCTTGTTTCCTGTTTCTGTTTTATAGTTCATTATCATAATTCGTTGAAGTTATTGAATAAAATAGTACACCCACTCTTAAAGATGTTTAGCTTCACCAGTTTCCTCTAACTGCATTCTCTAATTAAAACAAAACTATTCCTCAAAAATGTCACATTTTCCACTTAAATTATTAAATTAATGCATTGAATGTTCAAGTTATTTTAAAGGCTCCTTAAATGAATTGCTTTAAAGCTCAGACTCTTTCAACATTATGGGATTCTACTGCTAACTTCCACCTGATTTGCAGAATTCAGTAGCATGTAACCTGATGTTTATGAGAGTTTATGTACAGAATGTGTTGCTGATCATGTGATAATTTGTGAATATCATTGTTTTTTTCACAGGATATGGAATGAATTTCCCAGACTTCATTTATAAAATTAACAATGATCATCTTGGGCCAATTAAACACCTTATTAATAAAATTTGGGAAAATGGGCAATAAACCTTCCAATGTTCTGTGAACTCACTTCTGTCGAACTTGTTGAACAGTACGCTTATAAACGATGGTTGAAATCAGCTACAAAAAGCAAAACTGCTGGAAAAGCTCAGCAGGTCTGGCAGCATCTCCGGAGAGAAATCAGATTTGACGTTTCGGGTCAAATTACCCTTCCTTAGAAATGGAAGGATCTTCGCTCTGAGGAAGGGTCACTCGACGTGAAACGTTAACACTTGATTTTGCTTCACGTTTGCTGCCAGCCCTGCTGAGCTTTTCCAGCAATTTTGGATTTTTCTTTCTGATTTACAGCATCCGCAGTTCTTTTGGTTTTTATTTGAAATCAGCAAACTGCCTGAGAGTGCACAAAATTACTTAATGCATGACTATAAAGAAAAGAACAATCTGATAAATGTGTCTGAGGTAGGAGGATATGGATTTAGCATGGAATTTGTTGGAAAGGAAAGGGAGGACTAGGAGAAAGTGAGGTCTGCAGATGTTGGAGATCAAAGTTGAGAGTGTGCTGCTGGAAAAGCACAGCAGGTCAGGCAGCATCCGAAGAGCAGGAGAATCGACGTTTCGGGCCAGAGCCCTTCATGGCCCAAAATGTCGATTCTCCTGCTCCTCAGAAAGGGGGTACTGCCAGGCAATGCAAAAGGGATTTTGTAGAGGTCACAAATTAACTTGGCATACTCGTGGAAATGCATAAAATATGGCTCGCCAGCCGACTCTGTATAAAACAGACCGACATGTCAACTTAATATAAGTAAAGAGTTGCCACTGATGCTGCCAGGCTTGCTGAGTGTTTACAACATTTTGTTGTTTTTGCTTGAGATTTTCAGCAACCACTTTATTTTGCTTTTATGTCAACTCAGCATGTTTTTCTCCCAGAAGAAAAACGAACTCTTTCAAACAGCCATTATAACTATATGTATTGCTTGAGCCTTTGCTTCATACAAATAGATGTGACAAACAGCTGCAGCCTGTGAATCTCATGTCTCTTCTGTATGAGCAAGAACATGGCACAGGTTTTCTGGGGCTGAATTATTGCCATATAGTTAACAGTTCATGCTAGGCTACTAATCACAAGAAAGCTAAAAGTGAAAGAATAGGTTTAAACTGGAAGAGAATTATTCGCTTCATCATCTTCTCACACAAATATTTTGATGTTAGAAAAAAAGATTTATTCCACAGGTGCCATTTTGGCATTTTTATTGCTGATAGCAAATGCCAATGGCAAGGTTCTGCAATTTCATCTTAAGAACTGAACTGAGGTTTTTTTTCCATGATTTTAACTGCAAGGATATTAAGTTTCCTCTCGTTGGATGTTTTTGTGGAATACCACAGCTTGGACTACATTTATAAATAATAAACCCTCCAGGATTTAAATTTACCAAAAACATGTCAGATCTTTTCAAACAAATCATTCAATGGTATGCCTATCTCCATTGCTATATTACAACAGCTAAGTGACACTTCAAACACTTATGGTATTGAATTTACAACTAAAACTGCTATAATCAGGTTAGATAATCATGAAGGTGGTAAAAAATAACAATGGGATGTACATTTTACATTGTGATTCCATTTTTAAAGAAATATTTTGTTAGGCCCAACCTTCCCAGAATTGATTCACAGCAGCTTCTAATTTTCTATTAGGAACGTTCAATACATTTCTCAAAGTAGTGTATGGAAATACCTCACTTGCATGTCTTTTATTTTAGTACTATACTGTTAATCACAATATGGTGGAGACCAAATGCAGACTGGGTGCCTGCTTTGCAAACATCTCCATTCAGTTTGCAATCTCTAGTTGTCAGTTATTTTAATTCTCTGCTTGAATTTCTTGCCCTTTCCAGGCCAAAAGACAGACAAAGGTTATGGTTATGGAGTGCAGACGGGACATCTAAAATCAGAACCTAATAAGCCACAATCTTAGACTTGGTATTGAGATCAACAATTTAAATTCAATAATTGCTGTTCCCACTTTTCATTTTCCTTTGCTGATATATTTTCCCCCTTATTTATCTATTACTGCTCTCAGGCAGCAGTTATTCAAGGTCCTGTCCTCCTTTTGATAAATCCTTTCTTTCTTTATTTTCCCATTACCATTCTCTGCGGGCCTTGCACCATGAAATCTTTTTGCTGCTTTGCCTGTCATCCACCCGAATTCCACTTGTCATCTTACACTTGCTCAAAATTTCCAGCTTCTCCCAGTTCTAATGAAGGGTCACAGCCCTGAAATATCGGCCCCGATTTTCCAATGACCAGAAAATGTTTCTGAAGCAAGATGGCAGCATATGGGGCCCTTCTGAAATCTGCATTACAGCAAACTCCGAAGGGACTGCTCATGAAACTGAAGATTCTGTTAGTCAGTTCCCATGGAAAATTCTTAAAGTATCAATTTAAAATGGAAAATTTGAAGGATGGCACTGGCGTTATGCAAGGAGTTACTCAAGATAACTTAAAAACTGAGTCTAAACTCCTGAAGTAACTATGCTACGATGAACTTGCCAAAATAGATGGACAGTTCTGCATTTTCTAAGAAGCTCTGGTCGGAATCTCCTGTCAGATATATGGACCTCTTAAGCTGCATAAAAAGGGTGCAGAGTGGCAATGAAACATCCATCCCCTGAAAATCCAGCTCATTAACTCTGTTTATCTATCCGCAGATCTGCCAGACTTGCTGACTTTTTCCAACATTCTGTTTTTATCTTAGACTTGCAGAATGCACAGAATAGTACTTTGCATTGTTGTAGGTAATTACAAGCTCAATCCAACAGGCAGATTGAAAGGAGGATAGAGAAGCAGAAAGGATTGTGACACATATTTCACAGCTCTAAGTAATACTTAATTAACTAATATCTTTAATTAATATTTTCTTCTGGGAAGAACTATGTTTGAGAGGCGACTTTATAGAGGTTTATAAAATCATGAAGGGTATGCATAGGGTGAATACCCAAAGTCTTTTCCCCAGGGTGTGGGAGTCCAAAACTAGAGGTAATAGGTTTAAGGTGAGAGGGGAAAGATTTCATGCAAAGAGTGACGAGTATATGGAATGAGGTACCAAAGGAAGTAGTGGAAGCGGGTACAATTACAGCATTTAAAAGGCATCTGGATGGTACATGAATAGGAAAGGTTTGGAGGGATATGGGCCAAGTGCTAGCAAATGGGACTAGGTCAGATTGGGATATCTGGCCCGCACAAGGGTCTGTTTCCATGATGCACATCTGTAAGACTCTGTGGCTCAGCAACACTGTTGCAAATTCACTAGGATGAGTGCACCAATAATCACTTTCCATAACCATCGTAAGGTGTAGAAAATCCTAATTAGACCACCAGAATAGTCAATTTACCTGATTGATTGCTATCCAAACAAAAAAAAACATATCCTGCCATAATTAAGAGAAACTAATTCTATTAATTGTAATGCCCTTATGTTTAACAAAAAGCAGAGAAAGAATTAATTTGTCATTTATTACTATGTAACTTAAACTAGACCCCTTTAAAAAAAAACCAAACATTCACAGGCAGACACAATTAAGAAAGGCAAAAAAAAAACAAATCGTTTAAAAAATTGTAGAAAAGATAAGTAAAATTCCAAAAATCAGAGGTCTGGTTTTCAAGGATGGGTCTCACACAATCCAGTTAAATTTTTTGTTAGCATCAATGACATTCTGTTGGTTGTACGGTGATAGTTGTTCCTCAGTTTCTTCAATGATTGTTGATCAGTTGGACCCAAGTCTTTTCTTGTTTCAGAGTTTTGCTTCTAAGCTTTCCTGGTTTCTCTATCTTTTTTCACACAGAGTGAGAAACAATACTTTCAGTTTGAAGACTGAAGAAGCTTTCTCTGTGCTGTCCTCGCACTCTCAGCTCTTTAACACTGCAGCTCATCCAGTCAAAGGTCTGCCATTGGTCAGAATATCCTTAACTCAAAAAATCTTGGCACTACTCAGTGTCTCAGTTCCTTCTTCACTGCTTTCAAAAAAACAACACTGCACTGCTCAAAACTATGCGGCACTGTTCAAGTTGGAAAACCCTCCTTGTATTTTAGTTATTTTGGTCCAATTTCCTTTTAGTAAAAAGAAAAATACTAGGGAAGTTGGAAATCTGAAAGGATAAACAGATTGTGCCAGAGAAACTCAGTAGATCTGATAGCATCAGTGGAGAGAGAAACACAGAGTCTGACTCTAATATGTTATGAAGAAGAGTCATATCATACTTTAAATGTTAACTACTCTCTCTTCTCATTTCCATCCTTTTCAAATCTGTTTTCTTTCCCTGACCTCTGCTATCTCTTGCTCAATTTATTTTGTCATTTCAAGCTGCTTTAATTATGCTCATTTTCACACTGCCTTAACGGTAAGTCGATATGAACTGTTTCAGATTTGGAAGACCCAGTCTCTCCTGCATCGCTATTAAGCCCAAATACTGTCGTAGTCCTACAGTCACTTAGTTGATAAGTGTGACGTTGGAAAAGCACAGGTCAGGCAGCATACGAAGAGCAGGAGAATCAACGTTTCAGGAAGGGCTTACGCCCAAATCGTTGATTCTCTGCTCCTCTGATGCTGCCTGACTTGCTGTGCTTTTCCAGCGCCACACTTTTCAACTCTGATTTCCAGCATCTGCAGTCCTAACTTTCTCCTACAGTCTTAGCATCTTAGCCCTGCATGCAATTCCAATTCTAAATTACTTAGCATTTCAACCTACTTAACTTTTGCAAGAAATGAAAACAGAATACCAAAGAAACTCAGCAGGTTTCCTGGCATTAATTTTTAAATTAGTCAGGGACAGCTTCTCCCCTGGCAGGAAAGCTTCAGCAGCTTCCAATGCTGTGTTTATTTTAGCTCAAAACTTGGTCTTTATTCTTTATCCTCTGACTCTGATGCCACACCTAAACTCACATGTCTATGTTTCTAAATTCTGGTCAGGAACTCCCAAATGTTGCCACAACACACAGGGGTAGTGCCCTGGAAAGTAAGCTGCAGTATTCTCAGAAGCATCACAAATGTAAAACATTAAGTAACTCAGAAATATAAAAAATTCAATAACCTACCAAATTTCCAATTTTAACTAATTGTCTCAATCAGATTTAAAAAATATGCACACCAGGTGTTTTCTCCCCCCAACAAAACCAAGAAAATAACTATACCTTGAAATCAAATGGTTTTCAACCAAAGGCAAGAAATAGAACTTACAGTTGCAACTTAAATTCAACTCTGTTTAGAATTTCCATATACATACAAACAGACATAATGAGACTATTCACAAGTATTATGGGTGACGAAGAACCAGGTCCCAATCACAAATATGGATGATTGCTTTCCTTTCAGTTTGCTTTCAATTCCTTCCAATTCTTTGTTAATGAGATGAAGTTGTGGTTATACCAACCATCACTGTTTCATTCGCTGGTTGAAAATTTCAGTGCTCTGAAGTTTGTTTCTCCACCATTCCCTTTCAGTAGGAGATTTACAGAGAGAGCACAATTTACAGGAAAATGGTGAATGCAAACAGCTGACAGGCCATTCTCTCAAACTTTGTCACATGAGAGAGAGAAACAGAGATTTAGCTTTTCTTTGCAGGCTAGTTGCTTCTGTTTAACTGGCCACTCACAAAGCGTATGGTCAACCACCCAGGGACTCACCAAGTGATTATTGCTGTGCTGAGCCTTCTTGAACTCACAACTGCTGTGGCCAAAGACTGTCTCTTAGCAAAACAGCTCTGAACAAACACACACACACAAACACACACACACACACAAACACACACAAACACACACAAACACACACAAACACACACAAACACACACAAACACACACAAACACACACAAACACACACAAACACACACAAACACACACAAACACACACAAACACACACAAACACACACAAACACACACAAACACACTGCATTATTTTTAGAATTCTCCTTCACTGCTTGTATAAAACAACATGATCGATAGAATACACAATATATCCCAGTAATTCATTTTAATAATTGCAAATGTCTATGCAGTATCTTTACTCTTTTTTTAGTCTACAGTCGGAAAGAATAAAAGCACTCTTTACAATACTGACAGCCAGCATACATAAGCATCATGTCATAATAACACAACTTACAAGTGCACTGCTTCAATGATGAAGGGACAGTCATACCAAGACCAAGTATTTCACAGCTAAAGGTAAATTTATTTCGAAATAATTTACAATACAAAAAGCATTACTAAATAAGAGTACTACACAAAACAATGTTGACTACATTGCTTGTTGCACTTTGTATATAGTTCATAATATAATCATGCATCAATTATGCTGCCACATCCATGCTTGAAAAGTATTTAAATAATTCACAGATTTAAAAACTGCTTTAAATTACAATATATAAAAATAGAAAATGCATTATATCTTTCAAATTAAAGGTTCACTAGAGGGCAACATAATAATATGATTTTTTTTCTTCCAATCAAAGTTTATGCTGCAAAATGGGAGTAAGCATTTTGTAGCTTACAAATACGAAACTATCATTTTAAACCAAGACACATTGGAATATGTATTCTATAACCTATGTTCTGTTTCTGAGATCTTAGCGATTGCGAAGATTTTCCATTCAAGATTTTAATGAGCTTAGCCTCACAATTAATAAAGCAAATTGATTCGGATGAGATTTTCGGAGTCCCAAGAGTTTTATCTCGCAAGTAACACTGCTGAATATCTAAAAATTTAAGGATATTTTGAATGGTGTTAATATTGTTAGAATCATTCGAGCATGTGTTCAATACAATAGTAAATTATTATTACTATTGAACTGAACTGGCAATTGAGGTAAATCATTGAAATTGACCTAATTAACTTATGTTGAAAAAAGCTATGCTAAGTGAGATTGTATTTTGAATCCCACCGTGTACTGAGGATTCTATTGTGCAACTAAAAGACAGTGATTTAACAACTTGATGGTGGCATGTCTAGTTTACAGGCTCAAATGGATGTTTGAAGAGTAAGTGATGTGCTCATTCTGAGCAGGAGGTGCAGCAGCAACCATATGAGAAATAGCATCAAAAGAGGTCATATGCAGTTAAGGGATCGAACGCCTACTTATGCTTCAGTAACGAAATTGGGTTGCCTCGTACACTGCACGAAACCATAAAGACTTTTGTTGCAGGCACCCACTGAAAAGATAATTTTATTTAAGAAAACCTGACTGAAAATGAAATAGGAAATGCATATGTGCATCTTTCAGTTTCATATTCAAACCATGGACCAGTGTCACTCACTTCTCACTGTAATGTTCATGTGCAAACCAAGAACAAGTCAACTCTTTTGAGGTACCTTATGTTTTCGGCCACACAAACACATTTGACAAACCAATGCACAAAGAATCACAGAATTATACAGCACAGGAGGTGGTCATTTGGCCCATCATGCCCACATCAGTTCTGTAACCTAGTGTCGATCTCCTTTTCTCCCCCCACATCCCTGCACACCATTCCCATCCAAATAACCATTCAACGCCCTCATGAATGCCTCAATTGAACCTGCCTCCACCACATTTCTAGACAGCGCATTCTGTAATCTAACAATTCGTTGTGTGAATTTTTTTTTCTCACGTCACCCTTGCTTTGTTTGTAGATCACTAAGTCTGTGAACTCTTGTTCTTTCCTTCTTTTCAGAGTGGGTACAACTTCTCCCCAGTTACTCTGTCCAGCTTGTTCATGATTTTTAAAACCTCTATCAAATATAGTCTCAGCCTTCTGCTCTCCAAGGAAAACAGTCCTAACATCTTATAACCAAAGTTTCTCATTCCTGGAAAAATCCTTGTAAGTTTACTCTGCACTCTTCATGCTGCATTCACATCCTTTCTGCAATGTGGCACCCACAACTATAGATAATACTTCTGCTGTCTTGTACAAGTTCAACATCACCTACTTGCTCTTGAACTCAATACCACTGCTAATAAAGCAGAGGACACTACATGCTTTATGAACTGCTCTCTCCACCCATCCTGCAACTTTCAAAGACCTGTATATATACGTACCAAGGTCCATCTGTTCCTGCACTACCCTTACAATTGTACCACGCTTAATATTGTCTTTCAATGTTCTTCAAACTAAAGTACATCACCTTGCACTTCTCTACATTGAACCTCATCTGTCAACTATCGCACATTCAATCAACTTGTTAACTTCCTTTTGGACATCCACACTATCCTCCTCACAATTTACAATTTTTGAAGAGGTTGCAAATATGCCATGGTCGAGAGTGTGTGCTAGAAAAGCACAGCTGGTCAGGCAGCATCCAAGGAGCAGGAGAATCGATGTTTCGGGCTTCTGATGAAGGGCTTCTGCCCGAAACGTCGATTCTCCTGCTCCTCAGATGCTGCCTGACCTGCTGTGCTTTTCCAACACCACACTCTCAACTCTGATTTCCAGCATCTGCAGACCTCACTGTCTCCTGCAAATATGTCATGCACACCCAACAAAAATTAGAAGGGTCACTGAATATGACTGGATATTAAGTAACGTTTGATATATGAAATACTGTAATTTAGAATATTTAATTTAAAAAAGAACCATTTTACTTCATAAAATTAACTGAAGTACATAAACATGCCACTGTTGATGATAGAACAGTCACAAAATCTGGGTGAAATTGATCAGACCAGTGCAAAAGACTTGGGAATTTTACATTTAAGTGAGCGAACATGGTTCAGCATTTATTTTGCTGGTTCAGGCCTGGTCCACAAAATTGGCCTCATTGTAAAAGGTTATGATGTGAGACCATGATGATTGTACTCATTCGAGAAAGTAATTCAAATTACACATATTCTCTTTTGCACATTAAAGCTTTTTCAGGCCAAAAGTTATTTAACTTACTAAAAAAATGACTACCATCCAACAGTTAAATGAGGGAATGACGCCGGTTTGCTTCTTTAACGTTGTGTTCAATTATGTTAATGCACGTTATTCAGTGATGCTAAACAGGTCAGTTATTACAAAGCCTTATTTTTCACTAAGTTCATTTTCAGCTGTAGCTTCTTCAATACAAGGAATATTTTTAGGTTTTCTTTTATTCTTTCATGAGAGTGAACATCAGTGACAAGGCCAGCATTTGTTGCTGATGTCTAATCATCCTGCAGAAAATACTGGTCAGCCATCTTCAACTGCTGCAGTCTACATGATGCAGGTACATCCAGTAATTGTCAGGAAGGGAAAAAAATTAAAAGGGAAAAATGAATTACAGTGTATAACTTTGATTGTGTTGGTTTATAGCTCCATCTAAATTTAGCAAACTCTGTCCTTAAATTTCTCTGCCTTTCCACTTCTTCAAGATAAAGCTTGAAACCTATCACTTTGACCAGGCTTTGGGTCACCTGATCTAATATCGTCACTGTGGGTCAAATTTTGTTTAATGACGATCCTGTAATATGAATCCTCAAGATACTTTATTACGTTAGCATTCACACCACACAAGCGCAAGGCAATAAACAGGCTTGGGCTGAAAAGTGCCAAGTAATATTAATGTCATACAAATGTCAAGCAATTACCATCTCCAATGAGAGAGAATCAAACCATCACCTCTTGATATTCAATGACACTGCCATCACTGGATTCGCCCACTACCAACATCCTGGTGATTTCCATTGACCAAAACTGATCTGGACTAGCTATATAAATACTGTAGATACAACAGCAGGTCGGAAGCTAAAAATCCAGCATTGAGGAACTCGCCTCCTGACTCTCCAAAGGCCACCATCTACAAGACATAAGTCAGGAGTGTGGTGGAATTTTCCCTACTTGCCTGGATAGGTGCAGCTCCAGCAAAACTCAAGATGCTGACTCCATCTTCATTGGCACCATATTCACAAACATTCACATCCTTCACCACCAACACAACAGTCGCAGTGTGTACCATCTATAAGATACACTGCAGAAATTCATCAATGTTTCTTCCACAGCATCTTCCAATCCCATAACCACCACCACCTGAAAGGACAAGGGCAGCAGATAGCTAGGAACACCATCACCTGCAAGTTCCCCTCTAAGCTATTCATCATCCCAATTTGGAAAGATCACTTCATTGTAGTGAATCAAAATCCTGGAAATGCCTTACGAATGACATTGTGGATCTACTGTCAGTATGTGGACACACTGGTTCAGGAAGGCAATTCACCACAACTTTCAAGGTCAGCTAGAGATTGGTAACAAAGGCTGGCCTGGCCAAAGCCAAAGGCCATTAATAAATAAAACAAAATGGTCAATTCAGCTAATCCCTCATCTTCTCACCATGCACAGCCCCTGAACATTTTGAGACCTATTTCCTTCAACATTTGATCTTCAAATAAACTCTTTTGTGCCCCCTCCTCAACTTACTTACAACATAATTTGTTAACTCCCAACTGCCTACAAAAATGTAACACTGATTTTGCAAAATCTAACACAAAAAACATGATCGTTATGGTAAAGGAGGAAATATTTGCAGATGTGACCAAATATAAAAAGAGTGTTTAACAGAGGATCATAAATGGAGAAAAAATAAAATTATGAGACTATGCAAGTGGTTCATTAATGTCCTTTAGTGAAGGAAACTGACATCCTTACCTGGTCTGGCCTACAAATGACTGCAGATTCATAACAATATGGTTGACTGTTAATTGCCCTCTGGGCAATTAGGAATCGGAAATAAATGCTGGTTCGGCCAGTGAAGCCCACATCTCATGAATAATAATAAAAAAGACACAGCCACAATAATTAAAGACAGATGACTGATTTGCAAGAGACAGTAATAAAAGAAATGAAGGATTTGAGAAAGCATTAGTTGGGCGAGATAGGGGTCAGAACAGGCAAAACTCGAAAGGGATTTAAACATATGAGTTAACTTCGTAACAAATCATGCTCTACAATTTTTATAAGTCACAAGAGATTGAAAGCATTGTATACTTGAAGACATCATTTTGTTTGCATCGAATAAAATAATTTTAGATTCAATACATAAAAGCATACTGGCCAAATTTTCCAGTAGTCGAATTGGCACACATAATAACACATTGAAATACCTAGATCTTTGTGCTCTGATTTCTGAAGTGGGACTCGAGCCAAGGATTATTGCTGTCTGAGTCATGCAAAAACTGAACTTCAAAATTGTTCTTGGCTTCAGACAAGATCTAACATCTTTTACTCGTGGTAGTTTTTTGTGTTTTACTATAATGCTTTCTCTGTAAATCATGAGGGAATTCATGCCTTTAGTACTTGTAATTGTTGCTAACTATACAATGTGTGCAGGTGATACATGGCTGATGATAAGATTTTTTTTGTCCACTGTAGTCATTAGGTGATTGCTAATTGAATGTTCTGTCAGTCATCATTGTCGCAATAGTGGCTGATAATTGTTGGAAGTTAATTGCTTAATTTGTGTGCCAAACCAGTGACTATATTTATCAAAACAAATTCAAAACAAGACTGAAAACCTATTGTGGGTGTAGGTCCACACCTATTTTCATGAATGCAAATACTTGCAGCTTAATTAATCAGCCACCTCCTGAGTTTGTTCCACTGCTGACCTGTTTCTCAGTTGTATTCTGCAAATTCTGAACATCCGCAACACCAAATTTTAGTTAAACATCTGCATTCTTCTATACTACTTCTCTTTTAAGAACTTGGCTATTTATTAATGGGCTGAGTCCGAGTTTGTTAGAGTTATGAAGTGATTCCATTAAAGTGTCATCAAAACCATTTGTGCTGTTGTTCTGACTTCCTGTTATTCTGTTTATCTTCGAACAACTGTCAACATTTGTAACATTTTGCAACTGTTAAGCAATGATTTGCTAGGCATCCTTTCATCTATATTTTGAAATATTGCTTACAGGATCAGAAAGTAGTCAGACCTATTTCTCATTTATCACAGCAATAATGAAATATTTCCATTAAAATACTGAGATTGATGTGCTCAGAGTGCCTTTTCTAGTTAAACTACTTAATAAAAATTGCGACATCCTTGTTTTTTTTTATTAAGTATTCACCCATTTCTTCATAAATCAAAGGATGCTTACAGCAAAGTAACATTCAACCCATCATGTCTTTGCTAGCTCTCCACAAAAGTGACTGACCTCATACCACTTCCATGGTCTTTTTTCCTGTGGCCTTGCAATTATTTTTCTCTTCAGATAATTAATTCATTCTCTTCTAAATGCTTCAATTGGCGTCGGCTCCATCACACTCACAGGATTCCACATCCAAATCACTCACTGGTAATGAATACAATATGGTGAAGATTCAGAGGAAGCCCAAGGATTTGGAAGCTTTTATAAACCAGCAGAGACAAATAAAAAAGCAGTAACGAAGAAAATGAAAAATAAAGGTAAACTTGCGAGTAATAGAAAAGACTAAGAGAGTGCTTTTAGATATAAAAGTTGTAAGAGCGATGCATGCATGGTCATAGAGTCAGAGGTGTACAGCACAGAAACAGACCCTTTCAGTCCAACTCGTCCATGCCGACCAGATATCCCAACTTAATCTGGTGGCATTTGCCAGCACCCGGCCCATATCGCTCCAAACCCTTTCTATTAATATACCCATCCAAATGCCTTTTAAATGCTGTAATTGTACCAGCCTCCACCACTTTTATATCTTTCCCCTCTCACCCTAAACCTATGCCCTCTAGTTCTGGACTCCCCCACCCCAGGGAAAAGACTTTGTCTATTTATCCTAACCATGCCCCTCATGATTTTGTAAACGTCTGTAAGATCACCCCTCAGCCTCCAATGCTCCAGGGAAAAACAGCCACAGCCTATCCAGCCTCAAACCCTGCAACCCTGACAACATCCTTGTAAATCTTTTCTGAATCTTTTCAAGTTTCACAACATCCTTCCAATAGGAAGGAGACCAGAATTGCACACAATATTCCAACAGTGGCCCAACAGTGGGCGGCACGGTGGCACAGTGGTTAGCACTGCTGCCTCACAGCGCCAGAGACCCGGGTTCAATTCCTGCCTCAGGCGACTGACTGTGTGGAGTTTGCACGTTCTCCCCGTGTCTGCCTGGGTTTCCTCCAGGTGCTCCGGTTTCCTCCCACAGTCCAAAAGATGTGCAGGTCAGGTGAATTGGCTGTGGAAAATTGCGCGTGTGTTAGGTAAGAGGTAAATGTAGGGGTATGGGTGGGTTACGCTTTGGCGGGTCGGTGTGGACTTGTTGGGCCGAAGGGCCTGTTTTCACACTGTAAATAATCTAATCTAATCTCCTGTTCAGCCACAACATGACCTCCTAACTCCTTAACTCAATGCTTTGACCAATAAAGCAAAGCATACCAAACACCTTCTGCACTTCAAGGTCGCTTTGTTCAGCAACACTCCCCAGGACCTTACCTTCAAGTGTATAAGTCCTGCTCTGATTTGCATTTCCAAAATGCAGCACCTCACATTTACCGAAATTAAACTCCATCTGCCACTCCTCAGTCCGTTGGCCCACCTGACCAAGATCCCGTTGTACACGAAGCTAACCTTCTTCATTGTCCACTACACCTACAAATTTGGTGTCACCTGCAAACTTACTAACTATACAAAGTTTGTGCGAAGATTTGTAGCTCGGGTGCTCATTGTTGTGGTTCTGTTCGCCAAGCTGGAAGTTTTTGTTGCAAACTTTTCGTCCCCTGGCTAGGCGACATCATCAGTGCTTGGGAGCCTCCTGCAAAGCGCTTCTTTGATGTTTCCTCCGGTGTTTATAGTGGTCTGTCGCTGCCGCTTCCGGTTGTCAGTTTCAGCTGTCCGCTGTAGTGGTTGGTATATTGGGTCCAGGTCGATGTGTTTGTTGATGGAGTTTGTGGATGAATGCCATGCCTCTAGGAATTCCCTGGCTGTTCTCTGTCTGGCTTGCCCTATGATAGTGGTGTTGTCCCAGTCGAATTCATGTTGCTTGTTGTCTGCGTGTGTGGCTACTAAGGATAGCTGGTCGTGTCGTTTCGTGGCTAGTTGATGTTCATGTATGCGGATTGTTAGCTGTCTTCCTGTTTGTCCTATATAGTGTTTTGTGCAGTCCTTGCATGGTATTTTGTACACTACATTAGTTTTGCTCATGTTGGGTATCGGGTCCTTCGTTCTGGTGAGTTGTTGTCCGAGCGTGGCTGTTGGTTTGTGTGCCGTTATGAGTCCTAGGGGTCGCAGTAGTCTGGCTGTCAGTTCCGAGATGCTCCTGATGTATGGTAGTGTGGCTAGTCCTTTTGGTTGTGGTATGTCCTCGTTCCGTGGTCTTTCTCTTAGGCATCTGTTGATGAAGTTGCGCGGGTATCCGTTTTTGGCGAATACCTTGTATAGGTGTTCCTCTTCTTCTTTTTGCAGTTCTGGTGTACTGCAGTGTGTTGTGGCCCTTTTGAATAGTGTCCTGATGCAGCTTCGTTTGTGTGTGTTGGGGTGGTTACTTTCATAGTTTAGGACTTGGTCTGTGGCTTTCCTGTATACCCTTGTAGTGAATTCTCCATTCGGTGTTCTCTGTACCATCACGTCTAGGACTGGGATTTGGCTATCCTTTTCTTCTTCTCTCGTGAATCGGATTCCTGTAAGTGTGGCGTTGATGATCCGGTGTGTTTTTTCTATTTCCGTGTTTTTAATTATTACAAACGTGTCATCGACATATCTGACCCAGACTTTGTGTTGAATTTGTGGTAGGACTGTTTGCTCTAACCTTTGCATAACTGCCTGTGCTATGAGTCCCGAGATTGGTGATCCCATGGGTGTTCCGTTGATTTGTTCGTATATCTGGTTGTTGAATGTGAAGTGTGTTGTGAGGCACAAGTCCAGTAGTTTAAGTATGCCGTCTTTGTTGATAGGTTCAGCGTCCTGTTTTCTGTTCTGTATGTCCAGTAGGTTGGCTATTGTTTCTCTGGCTAGGAACCAAAGGTTACTCTTTGGAGGGTTGGTGTGGGCTTGTCGGGCCGAAGGGCCTGTTTCCACACTGTAGGGAATCTAATATTCTTGCACTGAAGTCAGCATCGTGCCAGCGGAAATTTTCATTTGCCAAGCTACTGCACAGCAGCAGCATGAAACAGTTTACTTAACCAATCATTTGGACTTTTTGAGGACGATTGAGGTTAGAATTACCATATTTGAATGTGAAACTGGCAATATTTAATGTATATTACTGACGCAGACTTGGTGTGCAGGGCACAAAGTGACAGAGAACTTGGGTAGTATTGTGAACTCTTAGCAGGACAGTAATACATGTCAAGGGGACAAAACAGATTAATGGATTTGCATGATACATAGTGGCAATGATCTGATCAGGTTAGTCACTATCCCACAGGACAGCTTTACAGTGCTCTATTCTCGTATCAAGCTTGCAAGGTGAGCAAATGGTTATGCCTCTATTTACAAGATTGTTGACAAGGCCAATCTTCTAGCACATGAAAGTATACAAATGGTCTTCTTTTCTACTATTAATCCATTGTTTTGGTGGTTGTTTGTTGATTGCTAAAACATACTGAATCCATGAACTTGGCACTGTTCTTAAAAACATTGCAAGCCTCTCCTAAAAATACAATACTATTTGTTAACTCCCTGAGTGAAAGCCAAATGGGTCATTCCTGCTATGTTTTTGTTTCTTGATGAGATGTATTTTTAAACATTTTGAATTATTTATTTCAAGTTTTACTCATTCATTTAATGCCACACCTTTTATCAAGTTAATTAAGCAGCCTAAGACAGTTCTCCCCACATACCTATGCAATTGGTTTTACGTGTAAGATCCCTCTTTCTGAAGTGAACATGTCACTCAAAACAAAATTCCAATCATATTCTGATCACTATTTCCAAAGGATAATTTACCATAACATTATAATACTTCCTTATTGCACAATACTAGGTTGAAGATAACTTTATCTCTGGTCATGATTTGGAGATGCCAGTGTTGGACTGGGGTGTACAAAGTTAAAAATCACACAACACCACGTTATAGTCCAACAGGTTTAATTGGAAACACTAGCTTTCGGAGCGCTGCTCCTTCACGACCACCTGATAAAGGTGTTGTGCGATTTTTAACTTTATCTCTGGTCGGCTCCATAACATATTGCTCGAACAAATTGTCATGAAAACATGCTACAAACTCCTCTTCACAGCATGCTGGTCATTATGCCTCTTCCAGCCTAAATGAAGATTAAAGTCCCCTGTAATTAAATTGTTTTTCTTATTGTAAGTTTTTGTTTTATGTTAGTTTGCTGGTATTACGAGGTGGCCCATTAACCACTCCAAGCACTGGTGTGTTCTGATTGCAGGTCACCGGCAAGGAGATGGTACAGAAAGTCAGGCAGCAACTTACCCTGAAAAAGGTGGAGTTGCAGCTTTGAGAGAAGCACCCTCTGTCTTCACTGACATGGTCCGTAAGGCTGTGTTCAGGTGATGTTCGTGTGTTTCATATCATGGCCGAGAGGACCCCGAACAGAATATGTACTATGCTCGTCTCCACGGGGAAACGAGGAATCTTCCTGGTAGGATTTGCAGGAGGATACCATGACCAACAGCAGAATGGGCCAAGACCAGTTAAGAGGTAACAAGACCAGTTAAGAGGTAAGGAGTCATTGGAAAGTGGGTTAAGTGATTCGAGTCATATCTGGCACAAAGGAAAATGGCTGTGATGGTTAAAGATCAGTCAAGTCAGTCCAAGGACATCTCTACAGGTGCTCCTCAGAGGATTGGCCTCAACTCAACCACAGAGTCATTGAGTCATACAGCAAGAAAACAAACCCTTCAGCCCAACTAGTCTACACCAACCATGTTCCCAAACTAAACTATTCCCACCTGCCTGTGTTTGGCTGATACCTCTTGAAACTCTTCATAATTTCAGAGACTATTACAGCACAGAAACAGACCCCAACCATCATCAAGGGCTTCATCACTCGCCTTCCCTCCCTTGCAAGGTCAGATGTGGAGATGCTTGCTGAATATTGCTCAATATTCAGCATCATTTGGCACTCATTATTTAAAGAAATAGTCACATGTCTGAATGCAGCAAGACTTCAATAATATCTAGGGTGGGCTGAAAAGTGGCAAGTAACATTAGAACCTCACAAATGTCAGGCAGACAACATCTCAAACAAGACAGAATTTAAACATCACACCTTGATATTCAATATTGCTACCATCACCTGAATTATCCACTATCAATGTCCTGGGGTTTACTCTCATCGAGAAACTGAACTGGAATCACCATATAAATACTATGGCTACAAAGGCAGGTCAGAAGCAGAGAACCCTGGAGCAAGTAACTCTCAGCCTGAATACCCAAAGTTTATTTAGATTAAACATGTGGCATGCTGTACACCGCTCCCCGTTACTCCCCTCCCAGCTGTACACAGTTCCTCCTAGTCCCCATCCTGCTATACACGGCTCCTCCTCACTTCTCTCCCTGCTGTACACCTCTCCTCCTCATTCCCCTCCCTGCTGTACACCGCTCCTCATCACTCCCCTCCCTGCTGTACACTGCACCGTGTCACTCCCCTCCCTGCCGTATACCTCTCCTCCTCTCTTCCCATCCTGCTCTACAACGCTCCTTGTCACTCTCCTCGCTGCAATACACTGCTCCTCCTTACTCCCCATCCTGCTCTACAACGCTCCTTGTCTCTCCCCATCCTGCCAGACAATGCTCGTCACACCCACCCTGCCGCACACCGCTCCTCCTCACTCCCCACCCTGCCGCACACCGCTCCTCCTCACTCCCCACCCTGCCGCACACCGCTCCTCCTCACTCCCCACCCTGCCGCACACCGCTCCTCCTCACTCCCCACCCTGCCGCACACCGCTCCTCCTCACTCCCCACCCTGCCGCACACCGCTCCCCCTCACTCCCCACCCTGCCGCACACCGCTCCCCCTCACTCCCCACCCTGCCGCACACCGCTCCCCCTCACTCCCCACCCTGCCGCACACCGCTCCCCCTCACTCCCCACCCTGCCGCACACCGCTCCTCCTCACTCCCCACCCTGCCGCACACCGCTCCTCCTCACTCCCCACCCTGCCGCACACCGCTCCTCCTCACTCCCCTCCCTGCCGCACACCGCTCCTCCTCACTCCCCACCCTGCCGCACACCGCTCCTCCTCACTCCCCACCCTGCCGCACACCGCTCGTCCTCACTCCCCACCCTGCCGTACACCGCTCCCCCTCACTCCCCACCGTGCCGTACACCACTCCTCCTCACCCCTCCTTGCTGTACACCGCTCCTCCTCACTACCCTCCCTGTCACACTCAGCTCATCACTCCTCACCCTGCCGCATACAGCTCCTCCTCACTCCCCATCCTGCTGTACACCGCTCCTCACTCCCCATCCTGCCGTCCACTGCTCCTCCTCACTCCCCATTCTGCCGTACACCACTCGTCACTCCCCTCCCTGCTGTACACCGCTCCTCCTCACTCCCCATCCTGCTGTACACCGCACCTCACCACGCTCCATCCTGCCGTACACCGCTCCTCCTCACTCCCCATCCTGCTGTACACCGCTCCTCCTCACTCCCCATCCTGCTGTACACTGGTCCTCCTCACTGCCCTCCTTGCTGTACACCGCTTCTCCTCACTCCCCATCCTGCTGTCCACTGCTCCTCCTCACACCCCATTCTGCCATACACCCCGCACCTCGACACTCCCCATCCTGCCGTCCACTGCTCCGCCTCACTCCCCTCCCTGCTGTACACCGTTCCTCCTCACTCCCCATCCTGCCGTCCACTGCTCCTCACTCCCCATTCTGCCGTACACCACTCCTCGTCACTCCCCATCCTGCCGTACACCGCTCCTCCTCACTCCCCATCCTGCCGTCCACTGCTCCGCCTCACTCCCCTCCCTGCTGTACACCGCTCCTCACTCCCCATCCTGCTGTACACCGGTCCTCCTCACTCCCCTCCTTATGGTACACCGCTTCTCGTCACTCCTCTCCCTGCCGTACACCGCTCCACTTCACTCCCCATCCTGCTATACACCGCTCCTTGTCACTCCCCATCCTGCCATACACTGGTCGTCATCACTCCCCTCCATGCTGTACATCGCTCCTCCTCACTCCCCTCCCTGCTGTCCACCGCTCCGCATCACTCCCCATCCTGCCGTACACCGCTCCTCCTCACTCCCCTGCTGCCGTACACCACACCTCCTCACTCCCTCCCTGCTGTACACTGCTCCTCCTCACTCCCCATCCTCCTGTACACCGCTCCTCCTCACTCCCCATCCTGCTGTACACTGCTCCTCCTCACTCCCCATCCTGCTGTACACCGCTCCTCCTCACTCCCCACCCTGCCGTACACCGCTCCTCCTCACTCCCCACCCTGCCGTACACTGCTCCTCCTCACTCCCCACCCTGCCATACACCGCTCCTCCTCACTCCCCACCCTGCCGTACACCGCTCCTCCTCACTCCCCATCCTGCCGTACACCGCTCCTCCTCACTCCCCATCCTGCTGTACACCGCTCCTCCTCACTCCCCACCCTGCCGTACACCGCTCCTCCTCACTCCCCACCCTGCCGTACACCGCTCCTCCTCACTCCCCACCCTGCCGTACACCGCTCCTCCTCACTCCCCATCCTGCCATACACCACTCCTCCTCACTTCCCATCCTGCCGTACACCGCTCCTCCTCACTCCCCTCCCTGCTGTACACCGCTCCTCCTCACTCCCCATCCTGCCGTACACCGCTCCTCCTCAGTCCCCACCCTGCCGTACACCGCTCCTCCTCAGTCCCCACCCTGCCGTACACCGCTCCTCCTCACTCCCCTTCCTGCTGTACACCGCTCCTCCTCACTCCCCTTCCTGCCGTACACCGCTCCTCCTCAGTCCCCACCCTGCCGTACACCGCTCCTCCTCAGTCCCCATCCTGCCGTACACCGCTCCTCCTCACTCCCCATCCTGCCATACACCACTCCTCCTCACTTCCCATCCTGCCGTACACCGCTCCACCTCACTCCCCTTCCTGCTGTACACCGTTCCTCGTCACTCCCCATCCTGCCATACACCGCTCCTCCTCTCTCCCCATCCAACTACAAATAACTTTAAACTCGTTCAGATAACAGGAAATAATAACTGAATTCTGCTCAAAAGAGACATTTCTTGCTGTGCAGCTAAATAGTTCCGAACTCAAAAAGTTGACTGAAACACATCCACCCAGATAGGGTCTCCCCCTCTCTTCTCCCTCCTCCCTCAGGATTATCATAGTCCTGATAATGTGGCAACATGATCAATTACTGGAAGCTACAGCTTTACTAGAATTCAACTCTCAGAGAAATCTAGTTTAAAAAACACCATCACACCAACATAAAACTTGTTTTCACCCAAAAGCTTTTGGGTCATCTCAAATATTTTATCCTTCAGTTGGACTTATATGAGGCTGACTTGTCCTTCCATCAGCTAAGTGTAGGGCTTATTTCAGAAGTATGCCAAAAATGTATTTAGACCATTGCCACGCTATTATTCACACCAGGTCCTTGCTCAAAATGCAAAATCATACGTTTTATTCTATGAAAGAAGTAACCATGGCTTGTATTCCTATAGAATTTTTAATGCAATAGACGGTGTCAAGGCACGTCAAGGATCACTATAAAGCAACATATTACACTGGGTTCTATAACGGTATCGGGGTACATAGCCAAATGCTTTGTTAAAGAAGTAGGATTTAAAGATGGCCTTAAAGGAGGAAAGAGATTTGAAAAGCAAGTGATCCATGGAAGGAATTCCAGAGCTGCAGGCCCAGTCAACTGAAGAATGAGTCACTAAAGGTGGAGTGATAAAAATCAGCTATAATCTCGGTGGCAGAATACGAGAACAGCACAAATCTCAGAGAATGATGCCTGGAGGAAAAACAATGATAGTCAAGGGCAATACCAAAGGGAGATTTGTAAACAAGGATGAGAATTTTAAAAGTTATGTGTTGCTTGAACCACAGTCACTGCATGTCAGTAAGCATAGGAGTTAGAGACTAGATATGGGTTAAGACATGAGCAACTGAGTTTTAGATGACTTCAAGTTTAGGTAGGGTGCAATGTGGAAGGTTTGGCAAGAGTCATTTGGAATAATCAGGAGTTGGAATTACAAAGGCATTGGTGAATGTTTCAGCAGCAGGTGAGCTCAGGTAGGGCTACAATATCGAGGAGGTGGAAATAGATGATCTTAAATGATGGCACAAAATATATGATCAGAAACTCATGTCAAGTGAAATGTTGCATCCAGATTGCAAACTGTCTGGCTCAACTTCAGACAATTGTCAGCAAGCATGCGACAATAGAATGGAATTTTTGGCAGAGATTAGCAGTGACTTTGGTCTTCCCACTATTTAAGTGGAGGCAATTTCTGCTTTTTGAGTAATGGGCATTGGATAAGCAAGCTTCTAACTTAACTTAACTTAACAATCGCCAAGGAGTCAAAATAGATAAGCACCACAATACAAAAAATACAATCTTTCTGCATGTCATAAAGTGGATTGACAACAAGGAAGATTACAGTAGTTATATGCAAGTGAATTTTACAAATTGTAAAATCAATATTGAAGCAAGGTCAAATTTCACATTGCAGTGTGCAAAGTTATTTAGAAGATAAAGCGAATGTAAATATATCCCACAAACCTACAACAAATTAGTGGTGATCTCTGTGATCAAATATGGTTATATGCAAATATGAGAATTAAGTGCTGATTGATAATATCCTTATGTAAGAAAGAACTCTGCAGAACAGGCTAATGTCAAAGGAATGTCAGCAACAAGGAATGGAGCAAATGTAGTTTGTTGGAATAACTTTATCAGCTTGAATTTGTAGGTTTCTCACACTTCCAGAGATTAGCCAATACAAGTAGTTCTTTTACAATGCAATAGCTGCATTCTTGTGCAACCCCACATCATAGAAAAATTGCACTTTAGAAACAGCACTTAAAGTGTTGGTAACATAATGATGTTCCAACCAAAGCACAGTTAAAAGTTCATGCTGCAGAAACTGTGTCCCCAATTCATCAATCGCATTATAGCGAATTCACGTCAACAAAATGCGCTTAATAGCAGAACAGCCTGTAGGTTTAGGAAATACTCATTACTCTAGTGTTCTTTGCAATTTTAGTTTCTATCCTTAAGAATTTTAGCTGCTCTACAGCAATAAAGGAAGACAAAATATGTTTTAAAATTAAATGTTTCTTTACAATTTTTGACTCAATGTAATAGTAAGCGTAGCAAATAAATCTGAAATAAAAATAGAAGATGCTGGAAACACACTGATCAGTCAGGACCGAGCATACGTAAAATAGCTTAAAAAAAAAATTCATCTTACAGATGCTGAATGATCCACTGTGTACTTGCAGCATGTTCTCACTCAGAGGAGAGAACTGGCAAGATTATAACAAAACAAAGAAATGTGGATGGCAGTGGTCTGAAACAAGAACAGAAATTGCTGGTGAAACTCATCAGGTCTGACAGCATCTGTGAGAAGAAAACAGAGTTAACACTTCTGTTGAAGATAAATTTACTTTGTCTCCACAGATGCTGCCAGACCTGCTGAATTCTGTCACCAATTACTGTTTTTGCTTTAGAATTGACATGACTGCCATTTTACCTAATTCTAAAAGCTGTTAATTAAGAATTCCCCTCATTAAAAATTACTGGCACCCATACCTTTTTGTTTGATATTACCTTTTATTTTGTGCTTAGTTTCCTACAAAGGAAAGAAATCTTCCAGACTCTCGCAGCATTCTGACACCACTCTCAATCCTACTAATTGTTGGCACATCCCCAACACATTCACAGCTGAAGAGAAAATGATTCTGCAGTGAAGGAAAAAAGTTGAGCTGACAATCAGGGAACAGAATTACAGAAACAATGTTTAAATCTCTTCTAGTTTGAATGCTCAATTTGTTTCCAAGCTGTGGGGACACGAATATTCATCAGGTTTCTGATGTCTTCACCTCTGTTAGAGTCGTCATTGAGTTTCTGATGTGCGTGGAAAGTTTTGAGTAGAAGGCCCATTGTCCATCCCGAGTACTTTAAACTGATCATGGCTTCTTTAAATATAATAATCCTACTCCTTTTTCTCATGTTCTTATAGTCAACGCAGACTTACTTTAAAACAGAAATGTTTCTTGCCTTCAGAAATACTGGACAACTTGCCACTTAACACAGTTTCAAGGAAGAAGATTAAAAAGAGATAACAGGAGAGTAATTATTTAGTGTCTGTACCTGTCTTGCCTTCCTTCAGTTTGCTCATACAGCCGGTTTGCTCCACCATCGGCGCATGCACGAACAACAGCTTCAAAAACAAGCAAAAAGAGGAAACAAAAAAGTGAACATAAGCAACTCTACTTGCCATTTCTGGAAACAGAAGTTCTCTGCAATGTCAGCAAATTAGACATGATCAGCAATGTTCAGTCAGAAATTATAAACGTGCAAAATCATCAATGGCTGTTCAAAAGGTATTAACAACACTAAGGATGGGTCATCTCTCATCCACTTGGTGACAACATGTGGCAAAAATCGTAATCAGACAATTTTGGCAAATAGTGCAAGCATTACATTATCACAAGTTAATCATCTCGAGATATATGAAAACACATTTGTATGCCTTTCAGGTGGATGTTGGACATACTTTGTTCACTTACTCAGTACTTATTCTAGTTTGGTCTTCACAAGAGAGAAACAAGCTAAAATACCAGAGATATGGGGAAAAATAAAACTAAATCACAGGGACGAAGATAAGTTTTAATATAACCATAAAAATTAAAATGAACAAAATATAGAGGTCACAAATAAATAAACATCCAGGATCTGAAGGTTTCCACCTCAGGGTATTAGAAGGATTTGGGGAAGAACGTTGAGATGAACTAGTCATCAGCTTCTAAAGCTCTCTTGGTTGAAAACGTATCCCGTTCAATTGGAAAGTTGCTAATATCATTTCAATATTTAAGGAGGATAGGAGGAAAGGTGTAAGCTTATTATTCTAACATCGGTTGCAGGGAAGTCACTCAGATTGTTTAATCGCAATTGAGTGGTTGAGTGCTTTGTCAACTATCATAGAGAGTCAATGTGGATTTGTAAAAAGGCAAATCATGTTTACTGAAACTTCTTGAACTATTTTGTGGTAATAACTAAACTGATGGATAAGGGAGCGCCTGAAATTAATTTATTACATAGAGGCACAGAGTCATAGAGATGTACAGCCTTTCGGTCCAACTCGTCCATGCCGACCAGATATTCCAACTCAATTTTAGTCCCACCTGCCAGCACCCGGCCCATATCCCTCCAAATCCTTCCTATTCATATACCCACCCAGATGCCTTTTAAATGCTGCAATTGTACCAGCCTCCAACACTTCCTCTGGCAGCTCATTCCATACACGTACCACCCTCTGCGTGAAAAAGTTGCCCCTTAGGTCTCTTTTATATCTTTCCACTCTCACCCTAACCTATGTCCTCTAGTTCTGGACTCCCGCACTCCAGGGAAAAGACTTTGGCTGCTTACCCTATCCATAATTTTGTTAACCTCTATAAGGTCACTCCTCAGCCTCCAGCGCTCCAGGGAAAACAGCCGTGGCCTATTCAACCTCTCCCTGTAGCTCAAATCCTCCAACTCTGGCAACATCCTTGTAAATCTTTTCTAAACTCCTTCAACTTTCACAACATCTTTCTGATAAGAAGCAGACCAGAACTGCATACAATGTACCAACAGTAGCCTAACCAATGTCCTGTACAGCTGCAACATGACCTCCCAACTCCTGTACTCAATAATCTGACCAATACAGGAAACCATACCAAACGCGTTTTTCACTATCCTATCTACCTGTGACTCCACTATCAAGGAGCTACTAACCTGCACTCCAAGGCATCTTTGTTTAGCAACACTCCCCAGGACCTTACCATTATCAGGACTTTAACTTTCCTGATATTGATTGGGAAAGCTATAGCTCAAGTTCGTTAGATGGGTCAGTGTTTGTTCAATGTGTGCAGGAGAGTTTCCTGACACAATATGTAGACAGGCCAACAAGAGGTGAGGCCATACTGGATTTGGTTCTGGGTAACGAACCAGGCCAGGTGTTAGAATTAGGGGTAGGTGAGCATTTTGGGGATAGTGACCATAATTCGGTGATTTTTACTCTCGTGATGGAAAGGGATAAGTGTGTACTACAGGGCAAGAGTTATAGCTGGGGTCAGGGAAATTATGATGCGGTGAGGCATGACTTAGGATGTGTGGCTTGGAAAAGTAGACTCCAAGGCAAGAGTGTAAATGATATGTGGAGCTTGTTCAAGGAGCAACTATTGAGTGTCCTTGATAATTATGTACCTGTCAGGCAGGGAGGAAAGGGTCGTGCGAGGGAGCCGTGGTTTAATAAGGAATTGGAATCCCTTATTAAATGGAAGAGGGCGGCCTATCTCAAGATGAGACGTGAAGGTTCAATTGGGGCGATTGAGAGTTATAGGGTAACCAGGAAGGACCTGAAGAGAGAGCTAAGAGCAGCAAGGAGGGGACATGAAAGGTCCTTAGTCGGTAGGATTAGGGAAAACCCTAAGGCTTTCTATAGGTATGTTAGGAATAAAAGAATGACTAGGGTAGGAATAGGTCCACTCAAGGATAGTAGTGGGAAGTTGCGTGTGGAGGCGGAAGAGATTGGGGAGACACTGAATGAATACTTTTCTTCAGTATTTACTCAGGAACAGGGCATTGTTGTCGATGTGAATACTGAGTCACAAATAAGTAGAATGGATGGCTTTGAGGTATGTAGAGAAGAGGTGTTGGAAATCCTGGAAAAGGTGAAAATAGATAAGTCCCCTGGGCCTGATGGCATTTATCCTAGGATTCTCTGGGAAGCAAGGGAGGAGATTGCAGAGCCATTGGCCTTGATTTTTATGTCCTCTTTGTCTACAGGAGTAGTGCCAGAAGACTGGAGGATAGCAAATGTGGTTCCCTTGTTCAAAAAGGGGAGTAGGGATAACCCTAGTAACTATAGGCCGGTGAGTCTCACTTCTGTTGTGGGCAAAGTCTTAGAGAGAATTGTAAGGGATAGGATTTATGCACATCTGGATAGGAATAATGTGATCAAGGATAGTCAGCATGGTTTTGTGAAGGGCAGGTCGTGCCTCACAAACCTTAGTGAATTCTTTGAAAAGGTGACGAAGGAGGTTGATGAGGGGAAAGCGGTAGATGTGGTATATATGGATTTTAGTAAGGCGTTTGATAAGGTTCCCCATGGTAGGCTACTGCAGAAAATACGGAGATATGGCATTGAGGGTGAGTTGGAGGTTTGGATTAGGAATTGGCTGGATGGAAGAAGACAGAGGGTAATAGTTGATGGCAAAGTTTCTTCATGGAGTGCCGTCACTAGCGGTGTTCCGCAAGGATCTGTTTTGGGACCATTGCTGTTTGTCATTTTTATAAATGACCTGGAAGAGGGGTTAGAAGGTTGGGTGAGCAAGTTTGCGGATGATACGAAAGTCGGAGGAGTTGTTGACAGTGAGGAAGGATGTGGCAGGTTACAGCAGGATATAGAGAAGCTGCAGAGCTGGGCAGAAAGGTGGCAAATGGAATTCAATGTAGCTAAGTGTGAGGTGATTCACTTTGGGAAGAATAACAAAAAGATGGGGTACTGGGCTAATGGTCGGATACTTGGTAGTGTGGATGAGTAGAGGGATCTTGGTGTCCATGTACACAGATCTCTGAAAGTTGCCACCCAGGTAAATAGTGCGGTGAGGAAGGCATATGGCGTACTGGCTTTTATTGGTAGAGGAATTGAGTTCCGGAGTCCTGAGGTCATGATGCAGTTGTATAAGACTCTGGTGCGGCCGCATCTGGAATATTGTGTGCAGTTTTGGTCGCCATACTATAGGAAGGATGTGGAGGCACTGGAACGGGTGCAGAGGAGGTTTACCAGGATGTTGCCTGGTATGGAAGGAAGATCGTATGAGGAAAGACTGAGACACTTGGGGCTGTTTTCATTAGAGAAAAGAAGGTTTAGGGGTGACTTGATTGAGGTGTACAAGATGATTAGGGGGTTAGATCGGGTTGACAGTGTGAACCTTTTCCCGCGTATGGAGTCGGGTATTACAAGGGGGCATAGCTTTAAATTAAGGGGGGGTAGATATAGGACTGAAGTTAGGGGTAGGTTCTTCACTCAGCGAGTCGTAAGTTCATGGAATGCCCTGCCAGTAGCAGTGGTGGACTCTCCCTCTTTATGGGCATTTAAGCGGGCATTGGATAGGTATATGGAGGATAGTGGGTTAGTATAGGTTAGGTGGGCTTGGATCGGCGCAACATCGAGGGCCAAAGGGCCTGTACTGCGCTGTATTCTTCTATGTTCTATGTTCTATTAATTGTCTAAGTCCTGCTAAGATTTGATTTCCCAAAATGCAGCACCTATATTTATCTAAATTAAAGTCCATCTGCCACTTCTCAGCCCATTGGCCCATCTGGTCCAGATCCCGTTGTAATCTGAAGTAATCCTCTTCGCTGTCTACTACACCTCCAATTTTGGTGTCATCTGCAAACTTACTAACTGTACCTCTTATGCTCACATCCAAATCATTTATATAATGTTAAAAAGTAGTGGACCCAGCACCAATCCTTGTGGCACTCCACTGGTCACAGGCCTCCACTCTGAAAAACAACCCTCCACCACCACCTTCTGTTTTCTACCTTTGAGCCAGTTCTGCATTCAAATGGCTAGCTTTCCCTGTATTCCATGAGATCTAGCATCCAAGGAACAGGAGAATCGACGTTTCGGACATAAGCCCTTTTTTAGGAATGAGGAAAGTGACACACTTTCCTCATTCCTAAATAAGGGCTTATGCCCGAAACGTCGATTCTCCTGTTCCTTGGATGCTGCCTGACCTGCTGCGCTTTTCCAGCAACACATTTTCAGCTCTGATCTCCAGCATCTGCAGTCCTCACTTTCTCTTCCATGAGATCTAACCTTGCTAACCAGTCTCCCATAGGGAGCTTTGTCAAATACCTTACTGAAGTCCATATAGATCACATCTACTGCTCTGCCCTCATCGATAGTTCCCTGGCTTGTCCTTATCACCCTTCTTAAACAGTGGCACCATGTTGGACAACCTCCAGTCTTCCGGCACCTCACCTGTAACTATCAATGATACAAATATCTCAGCAAGAGGCCCAGCAATCACTTCCCTAGCTTCCCAAAGGGTTCTAGGGTACACCTGATCAGGTCCTGGGGATTTATCCACCTTTACGCGTTTCAACTCATCCAGCACTTCCTCCTCTGTAATGTGGACATTTTTCAAGATGTCACCATCTATTTCCCTACATTCTATAGCTTCCATGCCTGTTTCCACAGTAAATACTGATGCAAAATACTCATTTAGTATAACCCCCAAGTGCTGCGGCTCCACACAAAGGCTACATTGCTGATCTTTGAAGGGCCCTATTCTCTCCTTAGTTACCCTTTTGTCCTTAATGTATTTATAAAAACCCTTTGGATTCTCCTTAATTCAATTTGCCAAAGCTATCTCATGTCCCCGCTTTGCCCTCCTGATTTCTCTCTTAAGTATACTCCTATTGCCTTTATACTCTTCTGAGGATTCACTCGATCTATCCTGTCTATACCTGACATATGCTCCCTTCTTTTTCTTAACCAAACCCTCAATTTGTTTAGTCATCCAGCATTCCTGATACCAGCCTTTCTTTTCACCCTAACAGGAATATACTTTCTCTGGATTCTCGTTATCTTATTTCTGAAGGCTTCCCATTTTCTAGCCGTCCCTTTACCTGCGAACATCTGACTCCAATCAGCTTTTGAAAGTTCTTGCCTAACACTGTCAAAATTGGCATTCCTCCAATTTAGAACTTCAACTTTTAGATCGAGTCTATCTTTTTCCATCACTATTTTAAAACTAATAGAATGGTTGCTGACCCCAAAGTGCTCCCCCACAGACACGACAGTCACTTTATCTGCCTTATCCCTCCCGCCCCACCCCAGCATCTACTAGTTTAAAACCTCACATCCAGCTCTAGCAAATTTCCCTACCAGTATATTAGTCCCCTTCCAATTTAGATGGAATCCGTCCTTCTTGTACAGGTCATTTCTACCCCAAAAGAGCTTCCAATGATCCAAAAATGTGCATCCTTCTCCCATACACCAGCTCCTCAGCCATTCATTCATCTGCTCTATCCTCCTATTCCTGCCCTCACTAGCCTGTAGCACCGGGAGTAATCCAGATATCACTACTCTCGAAGATCTCCTTTTTAAATTGCTGCCTAACTCTCTGTAATCTCCCTTCAGAATCTCAATCTTTTCCCTTCCTGCCCGGTGGCTCAGTGGTTAGCACTGCTGCCTCACAGTACCAGGGTACCAGGTTTGATTCCAGCTTTGGGCAACTGTCTATGTGGAGTTTGCACATTCTTCCTGTGTCTGCATGGGTTTCCTCCCGGTGCTCCGGTTTCCTCCCACAGTCCAAAGATGTGCAGATCACGTGAACTGACCATGCTAAATTGCCCATAGTGTTTGGTACATTAGTCAGAGGGAAATGGGTCTGGGTGGGTTACTCTTCGGAGGGTCAGTGTGGATGTTTTGGGCCAAAGGGACTGTTTCCACACTGTAGGGAATCTAATCTAATCTAATCCATGTCGTTGGTTCCAATGTGGACAATGACCTCCTGGTGGTCACTCTCCCCCCGCTATACTCTCTCAGAGACATCCTTGATCCTGGCACCAGGGAAGCAACACACCATTCTGATTTTTCGCTGCTGGCCGCGACATACCCGTCATTGCATTAGAGTCTGTCTCGATACTAGAAACTTGGCTTTTCGTGCTACATTCCCCTGAGAATCCATCACACCCTATATTTTGCAAAACAGCATACTTGGTTTAAAATGGGGATAGCCACAGAAAGCTCCTGCACTACCTGCGTACCTCTCCTACCTTTCCTGGAGTTAACTTATCTATGTGACTGTATCCGTGACTTTTCCCCTTTCCTGTAACTGCCATCCATCAAATCCCCTTCTCTTGTAAATTTTTCATTGCCTCTAACTGTCTCTCCAACCGATCCATTCGATCGGATAAGATTCGCAACCAACAGCATTTATTGCAGAGAGGTTCCTCCAAGATCCGTTGTGAATTTCACTGTTTGGAGTACGTCTGGGAAAATTAACAATGTCCAAAAATACATGAATTTAAACAGCAAAGGCAGTAGCTATGCAGGTTCACTGCTCTGTCAGTTAGCAGTGTAGATTTCTTTCTCTCTCTCATGTCTCTTGCACTGACCTCACTATGTGCTGACTTTGTCTGTCCTCTCCCTTTTAGAAGTGCTGTTATGTTGACTTTTATTTCCTCCAAAGTTCCAAAACAATGCAACAGCATATAAAACAGTAATTGCTGCTCCTGGAATTCGAGGAAACCATCTCCAACACTTAAAATATCTCAAAAAAAAGGAGCAACTATTAACAGCCAGAAATTTTTCCTGTCCTCCATCTTTATATGAACTTCCAAGGTATTTGATCTGGCAAAAATAACAAAAATGAGCACAGATAGAATTGGAGACAGCTTATGGTAAGCAATTGGCTCATAGTTAGGAGGCAATAAGGATATGTACTCAAATTGGTAAAGTATGATGTATGAAATCTCCAAGTTTCTGTACTGGGATGACAGCTTTTCACCTTATTTACATATTGCACAGATAAAGGAATAGAAAGTCCGATATACGCAAGTTTATCAGCAACACAAGATTAAAATACTTTAAATCAACCTGTTCAGAGACATTATTATGCTCCCCCCAAGCAACTGGGACTCGAACCTAGGCTTCTTGGTTCAGAGGTAAGGACACTATCACTGTGCGACAATAGCCCATACAACAGTAATTCAATTGTCTTAGATCCAACCATATCAGCTGTTTCATCAGTGATCTGCCCTCCATCATAAGCTTATAAGTGATGGCACTGAGCTCTTGTGGAACAGTGAGAGTGTCTACTGTTGAGCCAGGAGACCTGCATTCAAGTCTCATCTGCTCCAGAGGTGTGTTAATAATATCTTTCTGAATGGGTTGTTCAGAAAGTATCTATAAGTGACAACATTTACTGATGATTTCAGGAGCATTTGCGAGTCCTTAAATAACTAAGTCGTCCGTGCGTGCATGCAGCAAGACCTGGACAACATTATTGCTTGGACTAATAAGTTCCAAGTGACATTCATACCACACAAGTGCCATCCAACAATGACTAACACCAACAAGAAAAATTCTAAACCTCTCCCTCAATATTCTTTGACATTACCATTACTGAATCCACCACTATAATACCCTGGGTCACAAAGAACCAGAAACTGAACTCAACAAATCTTAGAGTGTGTCTACAAGAGCAGATCAAAAGCTGGGAATTCTACATTAAGTCATTCACCTGATTTCCCAAAGTCTGTCCACTATTAACAAGCCACAAGTCAATAGTGTGGTGGAATACTCTCTACTTACCTGGATGAGTGCAGCTCCAACAGTGCTCAAGAAACTCAACACAAGTGAGGACAAAGTAGCCCACTTGATCGACATCCCAACTATCACCTTGAGCATTAACCTTGACACTATGGAAATGGTATGTACCACCTACAAGATACAGCACATCAAATTCTTCAAAAGCACCTTTGAAACCAAAGACCTCGTCCACCTAAAGTGACGAAGCACCAAGCATATGGGTCCAAGCACTGCAAGTACTCCTTTAAGCCATATAGTATCTCTGACTTGGAACTTGCTGTTTCTTCATTGTTGTTTGGTCAAATATCTGGAACTCTCTTCTTAACAATGTTGTCATACATCTACCACAAGGCTGCATTCGTTCAAGACATTGCCTTTAATAAACAACAAATCTTAGCCTTGCCCATGATGGTCATATTTTTAAAATGCATTTACAGTATAATTTTTTTTTGAAAATGACCAGAAAGTACATGGGCCATTCAGAGATTAAATCAATAGGTTAACCTGTGGCACTATAAGAATTGAAGAGTCGCCCACTTTGGACCTATGAAAAATAGAGTATCATTGAAATGATGAGAATGTCTGAACAGTGGTTAATGAGGTAGATTTAGTCATTAATATGCAGAACTCACTAAAAGTTAGATGAATAAATCATTTTAAAAAGGCTTACAGAATGTTGGTCTTTATCTTAAAGGGCCTGAGAAGCAAGGTGATAAAAGCTATGACTGGACTATATTGGGAATTATGTGCAAAACTCTTTAGACTGCACCTGAGGAAGGTTTTCTGCTTTTGGAGTAGGTGCAGTGAAAATTCACCACAATGGGACTGTGCCTAAAGGGGTAAATTAGGGGCACAAAAGCAGAAATTACTGGAAAAACTCAGCAGGTCTGTGGATAGAAATCAGAGTTAACATTTTGCGTCCAGTGACCCTCCCTCAGAACTGATGGCAGCTAGGAAAAGGTTGGCATTTATGCAGAAGATGGGGTAGAGGAAGGGGAGGAGTAAACAATAGGTGGAGATAAGAGTCCAAAAAGAGAGAAAAACCTGTTGGACAGACAAAGGAGTGGATAACAGTCAGTCAGCCAGTCTGGGGGAATGAATGGCTGCGAATGGGGATCACGAGGAGCTGACAATGCGTTGTATGGTAGTAGCCCATGTGATGACAAGGCCTAGTGTGTGGGGGTTGGTGTAGAAGTGACAGTCAAGACAGTACATCAAATGCCTCTTCTTCCTCAGGAGGCTAAGGAAATTCAGCATGCCCACAAGAACCCTCACCAACTTTACAGATGCACCACAGAAAGCATTCTAACAGCTTGGTATGGCAACTGCTCTGCCCAGGACCATAAGAAAATACAGAAGGTTGTGTGCACAACCCAGACCATCATGTAAGCCCAACCTCCCATCCATGGACTCCATTTCTCATTACCACGGAAAGGCTGCCATCATCATCTTCATCAGAGACTCCTCCCACCCAGGTCATTCTCTCAGACAGAAGCTTGAGCACACGCACACACCCAGAACAGCTTCTTCCCTGCTGTTGTTAGACTGCTGAATGGACCTCTCTAACTTTAAACAATGTTGATCTTGCTTTGTGCACTTCCTGTGCAGCCGTAACTTTGTGTGCCTCACTCGAAGAACCCTATAATATGCATGTCTTTGTTTGCTACGACCTGCCTGTACTGCTTGCAAAACAAAGCTTCTCACTGTACTTTAGGTACATATGACTACAATAAACCAAATCAAATGAGGACAAATTATTTGGTTTGTACTCTCTGGAGTACACAAGGTTAAAGGATGACCACTTTGAGGTGTTAAAATAATTAAAGGAGTTGATAATCCAGATAGTGTGTAATTATATTTTCCAGTTGCGTATCTGGAACAAGAGGGAATTACCTTGAGTTGAAACGATGGCCATTCCTGGGTGAAGTCATAAAGCACTGCATAGTGAAGGCAGCAGAAAGCTGGAATACTCTGCCATGAAAAGATTGCTGACACCTGATCAACTGAAGATTTCAAAACTGAGACTGATAATTGTTGTCAAGGCAAGACTATTAAGGTTTATGGAACCATAGCAGTGGATGGTGTTAAGATGCAGATCAGCCCTGAACTAAGTGAATACTCAAGCATGTTCAGGAGTCTTGATAGGCAATTCATCTTCATCTCAGACAAGCTCCGTAAAAGAAAACCAAAAGTATAAGTTTTACCTCTGCCTCCAATCTACAGCTTTGCACATAATTCTCCTCATACGTTCTTTACTCCCTTCTTAATGCTGCTGTGCTGTGCATGCCCTGAACACATGGCTGCATCATTCATACATCCACACTACTTGTCCTGCTTTTCTTGAAATTCATTTCATTTTGCAGGCTGGGATAGTTCTAAAAGATGTCAGTCCTGATGCAGGGTCACAGGACTTGAAATGTTAACTCTGCTTCACTCTCTGTAGATATTGCACGATCTGCTGATCTTCTCCGGTACTTTCTGTCTGTGTTTCAGATTTCAAGCATCTGCAGTTCTTTGAATTCATTCTAATACATGCCTCTTCCTTTGCTCACTTTCCCTCCACAAACCATGAGCATTATCTCTCAGATCTTTTCTCACCAGCTGTAACTCACAAACATTTTGTTACATTATTCCACGTAACATTTTGCTCATTATTACACAATAGAAGGGTTCAGGTGGAGGGGGCTATACCTCAAAAGATGAGCTCCCAGCCAGTTCATACCATGTGGTGTCAGCAATGCAATCGACCTGCAATATTTCCTCGAACATCCATTACCACTTTTCTCACCTGGGTGTGGCCTCCTGTTGTGATTGTGGTTTAATTCCCAAATTATAAGCAACACTGAACACTGGGCGAAGCAACCTGCCTGGGACTCCAACACTTAGATTTTCTTCTGAGTCCCACAATTTGCACAGGTTCTTTTAAATGCTAGCGTTCTGAAAGCATTTTTTTAAAAAACTTTCACTAATCATAGCATTTTCAAGAGAATAACTGCTTCAAATTTGACATTTCTTTCTCTTTTGCAGATGCTGGGTATTTTAAATAGGTTCTAAACTGAAATGAAATATGTTACAGGATCCTGAAAGCTTAATAACTGCAAACATCATCTCTCATTCCTAAACATATAAAAACTGCAGTAATCTCCACCATATTCTCAAACCCATATTCTCAAAATATAATAATTTAAGATTATATTTATTGAAATGCATACCTCGGAGATGTAAACACAGGAGCAACGTCTAAAGAATGGACTTTGAACCCATAGTTGAGAACAGATACATGAGTGCTGGTATACTGCACAAACATTCAATTGCAAACTGGTATAAATCAACTGAAATTCTGCAATCTTTCAAACACATGGTAGCAAATCATGTTAGGGCACCACAGTGGTTCCGTGCTTAGCACTACTCCCTCTTAGCTCCAGGCACCTAGGTTCAATTAAAACCTCAGGTGACTGCCTGTGTGGAGCTTGCACATTCTCTCCATGTTTGAGAGTTTCCTCTGATGCTTCAGTTTCCTCCCACAGAACAAAGATGTGCACATAGGGTGGATTGGCTATGCTAAATTGACCATAGCGTTCAGGGATGTGTAGGTTAGATGGATTACCCATGGGAAATACAGGGTTACAGGGATAGGGTAACAAAATGAGCATGGGTGGGATGCTCTTTGGAGAGTCAGTGTGGACTTGTTGGGCTGAATTACCTGTTTCCACACGTAGTCATGATTTGAAGATGCCGGTGTTGGACTGGGGTGTTCAAAGTTAAAAATCACACAACACCAGGTTATAGTCCAACAGGTTTAATTGGAAGCACTAGCTGTCGGAGCACCGATCCTTCATCAGGTGGATGAAGGAGCAGCGTTCCAAAAGCTAGTGCTTCCAATTAAACCTATTGAACTATAATCCGATGTTGTGTGATTTTTAACTCTGATTCCACACTGTAGGGATTCTATGAAAAAATCCTCTTTGTGTGCCAAGAGGCTGAAAGAAAAACTAATTTGGACTTAACCCACACACAAATACCTAGACGAGGTTAATAAATAACCATTTGGACTTATGTATCAGAAGATAAACACCACCTATGGAACTGCCCCTAGCAAGTAATCAATATCTTCATGACAGAAACCAAGAAAGTAAAATTGTTAAAGAAAAAATGACATCGGGAAAGCAGAAAAAAACAATAAAAAATAAGACAATGCAGATATAGATGCAAGTTACTTTACCTGTGATAGCAGAACTAGAAAGTTTAAGTATCAAAGAAACTTTCAACACGACTATAGTGCAGAACAATTTGTTTTCCTACTGATTAGTTTATCTCTGGAATTGAATTCCTACAAAGTAGCTAATATGTTGATTAACTCCGGTGAAGGCATGAGAAACAGCTGGTGAAGAATGGAGTTTAAATTTACTCAGGTTAGCCTTACAGACATAATTAAATACTTAGAAAACCATATTGCTGGGCACTTAGAAATGTTACCTGGCCAAAGCTGAAAAGTGCAAACATATTAAACTGAAATTCTGAACTTTGCTTGCTATCTTAGTACCACAGATAAATCTATATTTCTGACAAATTTGTGACAATTTTACCTTCCAATAGAAATTAAATAAAATGGATTGAGCTCAACATTGTACAAGTTCTGTGTAAGGAATTAAGTCAATAGATTAAATGACAAATTCTTGTCACATTCTTCCTTGTATTCTACTAACATGCCTACAAATATATTTACATTTTGGCATTACATTTTTTTCTAGTTTCTTAAGTTATACATGCACCCTTTTTAAAGAAAGGATATAATCAGAATCTTCATCTAAGTGCTTTGACCCCCTTGAAAAATAGCTCGGCTTTCCTTTCTCTCCCAATGACAAAAGAGCTCACTGTGAATGACTTCCAATTGCATAGAACCCTTCTATTGTTGCTTCGTAATTACTGTCACTACTTAACTGACAGGCTGAAAGGGGATACAGCTGTAGTGAGTTCATTGCTCACTGACAGATAATTGTTGTGCAATTTACTTCATGCAATTATACAATCCTGATCTCACACGGCCCAACACTTTCACATTTAACAAGATGGCTGTATGATCTGTCTATATATGGCTTAATGTATCACAAAGGGTATCATAAAATGTCAAGATATCTGTAGTCACTTCACAATATTTTAGATTAATACAATTTGCCATTTTTCTACACTTTTTTTCTACACTTTCTCTTAATGGGGATTATTGACATTAAGCTACAGCACATACTTCACTAAATTAAATGACTTAATTATTGGAGAAACATTTTTAAATTAGCCAATAAATTGTTCAACATAAAAATGTTCGTGCTGTCGGGTGTCTGAATGTAAAATACAAATAATGCTGGTGACGTATTTGAATGAAATGACTCCAGACATGCAATCCAATTAACAAAACAATTTGCCATTGTCTTATTTTCTCAAAGAGCATTAGAAAATGAGGAAAATTCCTTAAAATCGCCATGTAAGCTGGTTATGTTAGTTTTGCGCAACACTCAAACAGTAGGTGAAATGAGTAGGCAGATGAGGACATATGGATTATCAAAACCACAATAAATGTTTTATGATTTCTGAACTCAGGCGAATAAAAGGAGGATGAACACCATTCCATTTGTCAAGCACGATCATCCATTCTGCAACCATTGTCCACTGCTTCTAACAATTTTCTCTTCAAAGTACTTAATCATTTCTAGTCTTCTTAAAAATTCTGAAATTTTCATAACCAATTTGCCAGTGTTAAACTGAACAGCTTGTAATTATCTTTTTTGGTATGAGCTCATATTGTTCACTTTCTAGTCTGACACATTTACGATTTATATTAATAAATAAGGAGGGATTGAATGCAATGTCTGCAAGTTAGCTAGTGAAACAAATACTAAGTGGGAAAATAATCTGTGAGAAGTACACAAATTTACTCGAAAGAGATATAGACAACTTAAGCGAGTAAGTCAAGAAGGTGGCATAATGTGGGCAAATGTGGCTTATTCACTTTGGTGGGGAGAAAACAAGTCATAAAAACAGAACACTTTTAAATATTGAGAAACTATTGAACACTGATGTTCAGAGGGATTTGGGTGTTCATGTATATATTACCTTGTCTTAAAAGAGAATTTCATAACATACAGCCCCAACAATCACTTAGCATGGTAAACGGTATTAGATCCTGTCTGATAAAGGACTTGAATTACAAGACCACATTTACAAGAAGTTGTACAGGTCTTTGGCAAGACCACATTCAGAGTAGTGCATATGTCTTTTGTCTTAATAGACGGAAAGAAGTATTTGTTTAGATGGAGGACAGGAAAGTTGAAATATTGCTGAGAAAAGACAAATTTTGTCAAAGTCTTTTTTCTTACACTCATTAGGATAATTCCAAAAGACCATATGAGAGAAGCAGAATGAGGCCATTTGGTCCATCAGATCATCTTTGCCTTTTGATTATGGCTGATTTATTTCTCAATTCCATCCTCCTGCTTCTTCCTGTAACCCTTGAACCACGTACTAATCAAGAATCTATCCATCTCTCTCAAATACACTGAATGACTTCACCTCCACAGCCCTCTAAAGCAATGAGTTCCACAGATTCACCACCCTCTGGCTGAAGAAATTTCTCCTCGGCTCAGTTCTAAAGGGTCATCCTTTCACTCCCTGAGGTTGTGACCTCCAGTCCTAGTCTTTCCTATGTCCACTCTATCCAGGCCACTCCATATTCTGTATGTTTTGCCCTCATTCTTCTAAACTCCATCAAGTACATAACCAGAGTCCTCAACTGCACCTCATATAACAAGCCCTACATTCTTGTAAACGTCCTTTGGACCCATTCAAAGGCCAGCATATCCTTTCTTAGATATGGGGCGCCAAAACTGCTCACGTTATTCCATATACAGTCTGACCAGAGTCTTATGTAGACTCAGCAGTACATCCTTGCTCTTGTACTCTAGCCTTCTCAAAATGAGCACTAACATTGCTTTTGCATTCCTAATTCACAGGAATACCACTAGAAAAGGGAACAACTTTCTTAGACTGAGAAGAACATGCTGACTGGTTTGCAAGTGAACTCTGATTGAGACATTACCATGGAGAATGCACCGATTTGATGACAATTATTAGACTAAATAATCTGTAGAATCCATATGTGCAGAGGTTAGATATAACAAGGTACAATGGCATTGGCAGGGGTAGTCTAAATGCCCCCCTGACAACTATAGCCAGCTTAACATGTGTCATTGGTAAAATGCTAGAGTCTATTACAAAGGATGTAATAAAAATAAGCAATATAATAAGGCAGATTTAGCATGGCTTCAAGAACAGGAGGTCAACTCTCACTTAATTTTAGAATTCTTTGAGAAGATAACAAGCAGGATAAATAAAAGGGAAACGAGTAGATATAACATATGTAGATTTACAAAAGGTTTTGATAAGATGCCGCACATAAGGATACTTAAGATGATAAGAGCCCACCGTGTTAAAAGTATATTAGCTTGGACAGAGGATTGAGTCACAAACAGAAGACAGTGTTGGGAGAGGAAGGGCATTTTTCAGAGTGGAAACATTTAAAATAGTGGAGTGCCACATGGATCACTGCTTGGGCCACAATTATTTACAATATATGTTCATGACTTGGATGATGGAAGTGAATATTATCACCTTGTTTGCAGCTAACACAAAAATGGGTGGGAAGGCTGCTAGTTAGGATGACAGAGTCCACAGAGGAATATACACAGATTAAGTGAGTGGGCAAAAACCTGATAGGTTGAATATAATGGGGAAAATTGAGAGATTCTGAACCTCTCAGAAAAATTAAGGGAACTGGGTATTATTTAAAATGGAGAATGACTGCAGAAAGCTACAATGCTGGTGGATTTGGGGATTTTGTGATACCTACATGTCCTTGTGAATATAGCACAAAATGCTCACATACAAGTTCAACGGATTAAGGGAGGGAAATGGAATGCTGGCCTTTATTTTAACAGGAGTGGAGTATGAAGGGAAGAGAGATTTCACAAAATCTTCTATCAGCAGGGCATATAGATCCCTTGTTAAAATCTACATGGGTCCCTAAAGGATTAACACTTATAAAATATTTTTTAAAACTGATTTTGATATTTTGTGATGTATTATACATTGATTCATAATGGACAATTTTTAATTATGATATACTGGAAGCTTACTTTGGGGCAGTTTTGCTGACATCTAAGGTCACATTAATTTTCTTGATTTTAAATAAGGTCAAATTGGAAATTAGTTTTGGAAGCACAGATGTAGGTATACAGGCCTAATGATCTATAGCTGCTTCAGCAATGACCTTCCTTCAAGTGGGAGATCAGAAATGGGGATTTTGCTGATGACTAGAAGTTGTTCGGTGCCATTTGAAACTAGCAAAGTTATCGCCAGCATGCAGCCTGCAATGACAGCATTCAAACTTTGGCTGAGAAGGGACGGGTAAAAATGGTGTCGCACAAGCACCATACAATGGCCATAAGAACTTAGATATATGAGCAAAATGTAAAAATGAATAGCTATGGTCCTAACATGGAATCCTCTGCAGAATTCCATTAATCACCAGCTGCCACCCTGAAAACGACCCCTTTATCCCCACTCTCTGCCTTCTGTCAGTCAGCCAATCCTCTATCCATGCTAGTACTTTGCCCCTAACTCCATAGGCTCTGATTTTATTTAGCAACCTCCTCTCAGGCACTTTGATAAAGTCCATCTGGAAATCCAGAACAGGTCCATTGGTTCTCTTTTGTCAAAGAGAGTAATTTTGACCACTTCTCTTTGGCATTTAAGAGCATTACCATTATTGTCACCATCAATATCCTGAGGGTCACCATTGACCAGAGACTGGAATGGACCAGGGATAAAAATATTGTGACTACAGGACCAGATTAGATGCTGAGATTTCTGTTCACCAGAAACACTCCAGAACGTCAATATCATAAATGGCAAAACAGTCTGCTACACTGATACTCCAGCCACCACCTTAAACATTAACTTCCTCCACCACCAGCACATGTTGGCCTGTTTTTGTGCCATGTGTACCATTTGGAAGTTGCACTCCAACAACTCATTCAATCTCCTTGAACAACATTTACCAAACCTTCCATCTAGATGGACAAAGGCAGTGGAAACATGGAAATACCATCACAACCTGATTTGAAAATATATCACCTCTCTGTTGCTTAGGGTCAAAATCCTGGACTTCACACCCTAACAGCATCCTGGGTTTACCTACACCAGAAAGATTACAATGGTTCAAGAAGGTGATTTACCAGTGATCATTTTAAAAGCAATTAGGAATAGAAAATAAACTGATCCCTCCACTGACGCTCACAAGCCTTGATCAATCTTAAAACTTTAATTGCAACAGTTCAATGTCTGTAATGAACAACCACATTATCATTGTACCATGCCACAACCATGATGGTTGAACACAAACAATAGAGATCTTGGAACTTTATCAATGAATTCCAATATTCCTAGGTTCAAAATACTGACCATACACCTGTTTATCATTTACTACCTCACTCTTGTCTTAGGTGCCCTGCTTCACCATATAACAATTCACTTTTTAAACACATACATATTTGAAATATTTCTCTTCCTGTACATCTTTCTTTCAACATCATACTGACCTAATCGCTCAATGCTGAAATGCATTTTTAAAGTACTTTGTAAAGAATGTTATGACTTTGTGTATTCATGTAGGTTTTAGCCAAGCTCACCTTATTCCTAATCTCAGAAAACGCACTGAAGTCCCCTTTCCCCTCCAGGTCACACACAGATTGTAATCAGCTATGCATTGCTGCCTCACAGCACCAAAGTCCTGGGTTCGATTCCTGCCTGCCTGTGTGGAGTTTGCACATTCTCCCCGTGTCTGCGTGGGTTTCCTCCGGGTGTTCCGGTTTCCTCCCAAAATCCAAAGATGTGCAGGTCAGGTGAACTGGCCATTCTAAATTGCCCACAGTGTCAGGTGCGTTAGTCAGGGATAAATATGGGTTTAGGTGGGTTTCTCTTTGGAGGGACGGTGTGGACTGGTTGGGCCAGAGGGCCTGTTTCCACACTGTAGAGAATCTAATCTAATCTAATACCTACAAATGTACCTGCCCTTCTTCCCATGCCCATCCCCCATTGTTGCCAACTCACATTCTCAATAGCTTGGCTTTACCAACAGCCTTAAAGTAACACTAAACTGTTCTCAGGTCCCACAAACTCGTTCATGGAGAGACCATTGTGAATTAAGACCAGCACTAATTCAATATAATCAACTGAGATTTGGGTTGTGCTGCATTGTCCAGGGTAGCTAGTCATGTACTGTATTAAAGCATTATGTTGTTTTATCAAAAGGCATCTGGATGGGTATATGAATAGGAAGTTTTAGAGGAACATAGGCCAAGTGCTGGCAAATGGAACTAGGTTAATTTAGGATATCTGGTCGGCATGGATGAGGTGGACCGAAGCGTCTGTTTCCATGCTGTATATCTCTATGATTCTATTTATGACTCTGACTCTCTTTTGGACTTAATTCACAGGAGAACTCAAACAAAAAATGTACCAGTCTGAATTAGCAGTGGAGCAAGTTGTCAAATTAATTTTAGAACACTAATGAGCATCTGGTCAAAGTTGTTCTCATTAGTTCTTATTTTCGTAAAGAATTTGGATGAAAGACTAATATTTTTTAATATTAAAAATGGTATGTTTTATTCACGATATGATGTTTTATTGGTTTTTTTAGAACTTGAGTTTTTCTGTTTTTGCAATGGATAAGTATTGTAACATTTCAGGCAGCATCTGAGGAACAGCAAAATCAACGTTTTGGGCAAAAGTCCTTCATCAGGAATAAAGGCAGAGAGCCTGAAGCATGGAGAGACAAGCGAGAGGAGGGTGGGGGTAGGCAGAAAGTAGCATGGAGTACAATTGGTGAGTGGGGGAGGGGATGAAGGTGATAGGTCAGGGAGGAGAGGGTGGAGTGGATAGGTGGAAAAGGAGATAGGCAGGTAGGACAAGTCATGGGGACAGTGCTGAGCTGGAGGTTTGGAACTAGGGTGAGGTGGGGGAAGGGGAAATGAGGAAACTGTTGAAGTCCACATTGATGCCCTGGGGTTGAAGTGTTCCGAGGCGGAAGATGAGGCGTTCTTCCTCCACGCGTCTGGTGGTGAGGGAGCAGCGGTGAAGGAGGCCCAGGACCTCCATGTCCTCGGCAGAGTGGGAGGGCACTCTGCCGAGGACACTCCCATCCTAGCACCTCCCCCTGCCACCGCAGGAACTGAAAAACCTGCGCCCACACCTACTCCCTCACCTCCATCCAAGGCCTAAACGAGCCTTTCACATCCATCAAAGTTTTACCTGCACATCCACTAATATCATTTATTGCTCCGTTGCTCCCGATGCGGTCTCCTCTATATTGGGGAGATTCGACGCCTCCTAGCAGAGCGCTTTAGGGAACATCTCCGGGACACCCGCACCAATCAACCACACCGCCCTGTGGCCCAACATTTCAACTCGCCCTCCCACTCTGCTGAGGACATGGAGGTCCTGGGCCTCCTTCACCGCCGCTCCCTCACCACCAGACGCGTTATAATTCTAGTATGACATCTCACTGAATATACAGAAATGCAGTTTATCTTGTGAGCATTTTTAACACAATTTGGTAATTTAGTGTTCCACTGGAAAAAAAGTCATCAATCTTTATACTTTTTCTTCCAGTGCACAAATTTAAACACCTCATTCCCCCTTTGCCTTGACAAATCAATAAATAACAAAACATGCAGAATCTACCTCAATAACTTCAGTAATTTCCAGAATTGACACATATTCAGTTACATCCTGTGGCATTGGGCTCAGTGGTTAACACTGCTGCCTCACAGTGCCAGGGTTCCATGTTCGATTCCAGCCTCAGGCGCCAGTCTGTGTGGAGTCTACATGTTCACCACGGGTCTGCATGGGTTTCTTCCGGATGCTCCGGTTTCCTCCCATAATCCAAAGATGTGCATGTTAGGTGAGTTGGCTGTGTTAAATTGCCCTTAGTGTTCAGGGATGTGTAGATTAGGTGCATTAGTTAAGGGTAAATGTAAAGGAATAGGATAGGGGAATGGGTCCAGGTCGCTTGCTCTTCAGAGATTCAGTGTGGACGGGTTGGCCAAAGGGCCTGTTTCCACACTGTAGGGATTCTATGACCCTCTGCAGCCAGTATTTCCAAGACTTTTTTATTTCCATGATTTTTGGAAATAAACTATCTCCATCAGGCCTTGGTTACTTCTGTCTTCCAATTCCCACTGCTCTTTCCCCTCCCCCCAGCAATAAGAGTGCCAGCTTTGCTCTTCTCTGGTACCACCCATGACATCACAACATAACTCCACTGCTATGTCCACCCCCAGCCTCAAGAACCCAACACCATGGCACTCAACCTCTTCCCCTGGGTTTTCTAAAACCCACTTTTGCGACTCTCTATCTCTCCACAGCCATCATTGCTTTTGAACCCTTGTTCCACGGTTGTATATCCCTTTCAAAGGTCGAATTCATTGTTTCCCAGTCTCCTTGGAATCCCAACTCTGTGGCTTATTCCCCTTCTCTTAATCCCCATGCACACTTAAACCTTCGGTCCACTGCTCCCTGACCCCATACCCAAAGGCAGCCTCATTGTTCTCCCCACACTGCATTGCTCCCTGGCTCCACTGAGTGGTACAGTCACATCAGGAGCTGTAGCATTGCCTGCTCTTAGCCTTGTTAATGACAAAGATCTCTCGAGCTGTCTGAAGGTCTCTCCTCTCAAAATTGGCCATATGGGAAGAAGCAACATCAAACAGCAGGCAGAGATCAGACAATACATTTAAAGGGCAGAAATCCATTACTGAAGAGTCAGAAATCCTTCAAATAGGGGAAATCCCTCAACCCTGGAAAGGTATTGCAGAAGTTCAAATAGACGCAGGCATAATGGTGGAATGGGCAGATAAGCAAAGATGAAATTTAAGGTAGAAAAGTGTGAATTGTGAATTTTTGTAGGAAAAATGCAGAGAGATAAAACAAAATAAAGAGTTCAATTTGAAATGGAGTGCAGGCAGTGACTTCAGCAGACTCAAGGACTTCCGGTTGTGGTAGACCGGGTTTTCCAGGCAATGGCAAGGAGACTGCAGCAGCTCCTGCTTGTGGAAAGCCGGAAGCTGGGGTCTCCTGGTTGATGGCAAGGCAGCAGCAGAGCCGGGTGCTTCTAGTTGCGAGGCAAGTGTGGGTCCAGCACAGCACCCGGCATCAGTGGCCCATTGGCAACGTGGGCCCAGCGACAAAGACATGGCACTTGAAGAGTGGCGGCTCTGATGTGGGTGATTCCAGTGCAGGTGGTGGTGTAGGCGTCATTGGTTGGCTGGCTCAGGGCTCGTGACGCATTGTGGAGGCGATAAAGCAAAGACAGACTTTCTTTACGCTTTGTGTTTTTATTCTTGAAGTATATAAATGGTGGTGAATTGCGGCAACAGTTGAAGCTTTTCACTGCATTTTGCCATGTTCATTGTAGAGTGTAGGTGACAATAAAACATCATTCATTCATTTTAGAACAGAGGAACATGGGTGTCTACGTGCATAAATCACTGGAAGTGTCAGGACAGGATCCTAGGTTTTAATAGTAGTGAAACGGATTACAAAAGCTTACATTAAATTTGTATAGAAAGCTGTTTGGCCTCTAATGGAATATTGTATCTAACACTGGACACCACATTTGAGGAAAGATCTGAAGACGTTGGACAGGATGCAAACAAAATTCGCAAAAATGGTTCCAGGGATAAGAAACATCAGTGAACTGGGCAGACTTGAGAATTTGGGGTTGTTTTCCTTGGAGAAAAGAAGGGCACAGATTTAAAATAATTGGTAAAAGTAGCAATGTAGGTACAAGGTAAAACATTTGACATGACATGTGGTTAGAATCTAGAACACTGACAAAATGTGTGATGAAGCCATTCCAATCAAGATATTTAAGAATGAACAGAATTATTATTGAAAAGGAAGAATGCACAAGTTTGTGGCATGCAGGTTGTGTGTGTCTCCAGATAAAGTACCCCTTCGGAAAGCCAGCACAATCATGAAGAAGGGTCAAATTGCCTCTTTTTAGCTATAACTTACAATGCTTCCGTGATGCTCCAGCTATCTTTTTGCGTTCAGGTCATCCCTCATCGCCAGTGACCTAAATGCCCCTCCCTCACACCATCATCTAGATAACTTGTGACAAGTCCACCAGTTAGACAATTGCCCTTGACTACTTCAGATTCAAGTTATATTATATGAAATTACACTACTTTCCTCCTCTTTTGAAGGAAACATGAAATGTCTAACTGATTCATAACTTACACTAATAACTGCCAAACAAATTTATTAAATAGCTGATGAATAAGTGAACAGAAACAATGATCATCTAGAGGAGACACTGATTTCCAATTCTTCCCTAAGCTAGAAAATAAAATAACTAATGCAGAGAATGATGGAGAAACTCAACAGGTCTGACAGCATCTGTTCGAAGAGAAGGAGGGTGAACATTTCAAGTCTGGTAAGACTCTTTAGACTGAAATGTGGTGGAATATAGTTATTTTTATATTTTTAATTATTTCCTAAAATAACAACCTCTGGCTATATTACTCTATAGTCTAAACTGGATGAGGCACAAAGTGTCTGATCATTGACCTTTACACAAGGTATTGTTGAGTATTAACACTGCAGTTACTCACTAAGGACTATGACACTGGTTCATTAGCAAGTTAAAACAACATTTCTCTGTAGTGTACCTTTACTCCACAGGCGCTGAAATTGATCACCATCCATAGGTTGATTGAGAATTAACAGACAATATTTCAGTTTCCCTGAAATGAAAAAGAACAAGGTTAACCAGGAAACTGTGCGGACGTACTTCGGCAAGTGAATTTGTTAACTATCCTATGAGTTTTATTTTATTCCAAATTCGTAGTTTTTGATCTGTCACAAAGCTGTTTTTTTTTCTAAAAGCTGTTCCTTTTCTCAAGGACACTATGTCCTTTTTTTCAGAGGGGTAATAAACCGCTCTAGGTGCCGATTAGACTGGTTTGGTACAGAGAATAATGGGTATTGGGAGGCCTTCTTGTTTATATGTAAACAGATGAGACTTCCAAAGTGATCATGTTTTAGAGTGACCTGTATAATGAAAGGGGAGCGGTCAGCTCTCTAGCTGTGCAGTTTAGTTCAGGAGCTGTGTGGAAACTCTCTCTCTATCCTTCTGCTCTTCTAACTTCAACCTGTAAGCATCTGTTCCATTTTTTATCTGTGTTTCAAGAGGGCTTGCTTATTGGGACTGTTGTGTATATTCGGAACAGCATAACTAAATCTAGTTTTGATAGACTGAGTTCTGTAGGGGTTCTTCTGTTCTTTGTGTTTCATTGTGTAACCTTGTGAATAAATTTTTGACTGTTTTAAAACCTGTTACTCAACCTAGCTACCTCACTCAGGGTAAGTTTCACTGTGCACTTACCAAAACAAATTGCAAAGTTATGGTCTGGGTTGTCTGCTTAAGAATGTTTTGAGTGGTCTGGCCTAGTCCATAACAGTTCTTTCGCTTCTTTCTCCTGCATTTTTAAATGATATTGCAATCCTCTTCCAAATTAATTAGGCTTTGTTAATATCAATAACCTCCCCATCCAAACTTAAATTCAGTAGCAAAGTTCAAATCCAAGCAGATAGTATTAGTTCCTATATACTTGGTTTTAGAAAGGTGAGGAAGAGGAGGAACATCAACATTACAAAAAGGACATAGTTGCACTAAAGAGAGTAGAGAAGTGATCTACAAATGCATTACAAGGGCTTGAAAATTGCAGCTATGAGGGAAGATTGGATAGGCTAGGTTGCATTCCTTAGAATGGGGAGGCTGAGAAGTGACTTAATTGAGGTGTACAAAGAAACGAGGGGCTTGAATAGAGTGGAGAAGGAAGATTTGCTTCCACTCGCTGAAAGATAAATTTATGTATCCTAGTAATTAAAAGTGATCAGTAAAAAGATTAGAGTGGACGGGGCCCAGAAGGTGGTACGGTGTGGAATTCATTGCCAATTTTGGTCGTTGAATGCAGAAACCCTCAACATATTGAAAAGGATTCTGGATTTGTACCTGAAGCACTATAATCTACAAGGCCACAGACCAACTGCTGGAAAGTTGGATTTGAATAATGACTAATTTATGCAGCTGGCACAGGCATGTTGAGCTGTATGGTCTCCTGTGCTGTAACTTTTCTGTTGTTCTGAGAGTTTTACACTACATTTAAACTCAATAGAACATTACATTGACTATCAACAAATGAAGGGATTATGTTACGATGATACTAAAGCAAAGAAGTTTAGATGCTGGAGATCTGAAACAAACAAAACCTGAAATTGCTGGAGAAACTCAGCAGATCTGACAGCATTTTGCAGAGAGAAAAAAAAGAGTTAATGTTTCGAGTCGAGTCACCCTTCATCAGAACTAGATAAGATTATACAAATTAAGGCCAGTATAAAATCGGAATACCCAAAATACACTCCGTAACTAACAACCTGAAAACTTGTATCTGAGCACACCCTGCTCTGATGCCTGTCTATGAAATGGAGCAGACCTGCTGATACAAACGTTTGTGTACTGTTAATCCTGTGATTTTACATCAGGAGGTACATCACATCCAAATGCTATCGGAAAATCTTCCAAAATGTCAAGCTTATAAATAACTTCGCCTTACTTAGAGATACAACACAAATTGTTGCCTGTAATATTTTCAGTTAAAATGGAATTCAAAGGTTTTCCCAATTCGAGATGTACACCTTAGCATCCTAATCCTTGCTTCATTGGAACTTACATATATTAAATCCTTATGTGCTTATGCCAAATGTTTCAGTGATGTTTCCAGTCTAAAGTCTAAGAAATACTCAGTTTACAAATTTCAATTCAATACAAAAATGCTCATGTATATACGCATAGAAAAAACAATTAACAAACTTAAAATCGCATTGACATGTCAAAGAGAAAAGATCATAAGTCCTTTATAGATTGCAAAAGGACTGCAAAGTGTTAAGCGACATTTAGTTCTGAACACAACAGTGGAATGCACTGACAATAAGAACAAACAATCACTGACACTTCTTTTTAAAAGACAAACTTTCATACAAAAAGAATGGTGTTACCTTTTAAATATTCATAGTCCCGAAAGCTCCATACATTTCCACATATTGTGAAACAAACTGAAATGCCTGCAGCTTTCAAAAGTTTCCTTCACTCAGTAGTTCTCAATTGTGTTTTATATTTGTCAGCATAGAAGCTGGCGTCATTTAGCATCAGGGTCAATTTCAATGTCTTCTTTCTCTGGTAGTTTTGATGCTTAATGCCACCCAAGTTGCATGCCAATGTGACCTACATTGTGCAGTGATTGTCTACCTCATCTAATTTAGTTTTGCCCAAGGTTTTCTTACTCTGGATTCGTGTTGTTCTCATTTAATATGAGTCCTTAGCTACATAACACAAAACTAATACTAGGTCTGTCACAAATCACTTTGTAATAAGACCATAAGACATAGGAGCGGAAGTAAGGCCATTTGGCCCATCGAGTCCACTCCGCCATTCAATCATGGCTGATGGGCATTTCAACTCCACTTACCCGCATTCTCCCCGTAGCCCTTAATTCCTTGTGACATCAAGAATTTATCAATTTCTGCCTTGAAGACATTTAGCGTCCCAGCCTCCACTGCACTCTGTGGCAATGAATTCCACAGGCCCACCACTCTCTGGCTGAAGAAATGTCTCCGCATTTCTGTTCTGAATTTACCCCCTCTAATTCTAAGGCTGTGTCCACAGGTCCTAGTCTCCTTGCCTAATGGAAACAATTTCCTAGCGTCCACCCTCATGTCTCATCACAGGCCCACTCAACTCAAAGGGAAGCTACATAATAATGCAAAATCATCTGACTGCTAAAGGCTCTTTATCCAAATTAATATGTGGAAGCGCCAGATTTGATGAGTCTTAACTCTGCCCAGTGATTCTTGGAGGAAGCAGGCAGTATCAAGTGATATTTAAAGGAATCCTCAGCATTAAATTCAAAGTCCACTAGATTTCTGGACTCTACATTTCAAAAGCTTATTTTTGCATTGACAGAGATAATTCTTGAACAAGTGAACTGTTTCTATTAGAACATAGAAAAGTACAGCATAGAACAGGCCCTTCGGCCTACGATGTTGTGCTGAGGGTTAATCCAATGTAAAATAAAATTGCTTAACCTACGCACGCCTCAACTCACTGCTATCCATGTGCATGTCCAGCAGTCGCTTAAATGTCCCTAATGACTCTGTTTCCACCACCACCACTTGCAACGCATTCATGCATTCAAAACTCTCTGCGTAAAGAACCTTCCTCTGACGTCCCCTCTATACCTTTCTCCTAATATCTTAAAACTATGACCCCTCGTGCCAGTCAATCCTGCCCTGGGGAAAAGTCTCTGGCTATTGACTTTATCCATTCCTCTTATTATCTTGTATACCTCGATCAGGTCACCTCTCTTCCTCCTTCTCTCCAGAGAGAACAGTCTGAGCTTAGTTTAGTCAACTTTTCTTCATAAGGCAAGCCCTCCAGTCCAGGCTGCATCCTGGTAAACCTTCTTTGCACCCTCTCCAAAGCCTCTATATTTTTCCTATAGTAGGGCGGCCAGAACTGGACACAATATTCCAAGTGTGGTCTCACCAAGGACTCGTAGAACTGTACCAAAACCTCGCGACTCTTAAACTCGATTCCCCTGTTAACGAAAGCCAAAACACCAAATGCTTTCTTCATAACCCTATCCACTTGGGTGGCAACTTTGAGGGATCTATGTACTTGAACACCAAGATCCCTCCTGTTCCTCCACAATGTCTTAAATCCTTTATTCAGTATTCAAGTTCAACCTTCCAAAATGCATCACTTCGCATTTATCCAGGTTGAACTCCATCTGCCATTCCTCAGCCCAGCTCTGCATCTAGTCTATGTTGTGCTGCAGCCTACAATAGCCCTCAATACTATCACTGACACCTCCAACCTTTGTGTCATCTGCAAATTTACTAACCCACCCTCCTCATTGAAGTAATTTATAAAAACTACATAGAGCAGAGGCCTAAGAACAGAGCCCTGCGGGACCCCACTCAACACTGACCTCCAGGCAGAATATTTTCCATCTACAACCACTCTCTGCCTTTTGTCAGCCAGCCAATTCTGAATCCAGACAGCCAAATCTCCCTGTATCCCATACTTCCTGACTTTATGAATGAGCCTATCATGGAGAACCTTATCAAATGCCTTGCTGAAGTCCATATACATCACATCCACTGCTCAACCGGTCTTGTCACCCCCCTCAAAGAACTCAATAACATTTGTGAGGTATGACCTGCCCCTCACAAAGCCATGCTGACTGCCTTTAATCACGTTATGCTTTGCCAAGTAGACATAAATCCTATTCCTCATAATTCTTTCCAAAACTTTGCTGACCACAGACGCAAGACTGACTGGTCTATAATTGCCAGGGATTTCTTTATTACCCTTCTTGAAAAGAGGAACAACATTCACCTCCTTCCAATCCTCTGGTATGACTCCCGTGGAGAATGAGGAGGCAAAGATCTTCACCAGCAGCTTAGCAATCTCCTTTCTCGCTACCTGGAACAGCCTAGGATAAATCTGATCTGGCCCTTAACACTTATCAATCTTAGTGTTTGCCAAAATTCCCAGCACATCAACTTCATAATCTTGATCTGGTCAAGCCTGTATCCCATCTCCTCAAAGTTTTCGTTCACAACAAGGTCCCTTTCCTTAATGAAAACCGAAGCAAAAAACTCACTTAGGGCTTCCCCTATCTGCTCAGATTCCACACACAAGTTCCCTACACCATCCCTGATCGGCCCTACCTTCTCCCCGATCATTTTCTTATTTCTCACGTATGAGTAAAATGTCTGGATTCTCCCTAATCCATTTTGACAAGCCTTTTCTCGTGCCCCCTCCTGACTCTCCTCAGTCCATTTCTGAGCTCCTTCCGAGCAAGCCTGTAATCCTCTAAAGCTGTGCTAGATCCTTGCTTCCTCCTTGCTTGCCTTCTTCCTTTTGACGAGAATGTCCTCTGTTCTCGTCATCCAAGGTTCCTTAATCTTATTCCTTCTTACCTATCTCAGAGGAACAAATTCGTGCATCACTTGCAACAAATGCTTCTTAAACAGGCACAGCAGACATGTGGAGACTTTGTGGAACAATAGCTCCCAGTCTGTACTTTCCATCTCCTATCTGATTCCTTTCCCCCAATTAAATAGCCTCCCTCAGTAACTGCTCCGTTCCCTCTCCAAGGCTATGGTAAATGTGAGGCAATTTTGATCACTGTATCAAAGTGTTCTCCCACTGCGAGATCTGACACCTGTCCTCATTGCCGAGCACCAATTCCAAAATGGCCTCGCCCCTCATCGGTCTGTCTACACACAGTGAGGAAACACTCCTGAACACACCTGACAAAAATGACTCCATCCAAACCATCTGAACTTTGGAGGTTCCAGTCGATATTGAGAAAGTTGAAATCACCCATAACAACAACCCTGCTACATCTGCATTTTTCCAAAATCTGCCTGACTATGAGTTCTTTAATCTTTCTACTGCTATTAGGGGGTCTGTAGAAAACCCCCAATGAGGTGGCTGCTCCCTTGCTGTACCTAACTTCCACCCATATTGACTTAGTAGACAAACCTTCCTCAACAACCTTCATTGCTGTACCGAACTTCCACCCATACTGACTCAGTAGACAAACCTTCCTCTACAACCTTCATTTCTGTAGCTGTGATGCACTCTCTGATTAGCAATGCTACACCCCCCTCCTCTTTTTCCACCTCCCGCCGTTCTTTTTAAACATTCTAAACCCTGGACCATCTAGCAACCTTCCTGCCCCTGTGAAACCCACGTCTCAGTTACGGCCAAAACATCATAGTCCCAAGTACGGATCCACGCTCGAAGCTCATCACTCTTATTTCTGACACTCCTTGCGTGAAAGCAGACACACTTTAACCAATCCCTTTGTTTCATCACGTGAGAAACCTTCCCGATAGATTCACTACATCCTGTCACTGCCCCATCTGCAACTGCCCCCACTCAGATATGCGGCTCTGATTCCCATCCCCTTGCCAAACTAGTTTAAACTCTCCCGAACCACACGAGCAAATCTCCCACCCAGGACGTTTTGGTATGACATATTGTGTTATGAAGATGTGGGTGTACCTTTAAGAGAGTGAAGGACTTGGCAAGTACACCGAGTGCTGGAGAATTTACAAAATAACATTTGATTAAGAACAAACAGCACTCGCTAAGCTGCTATGAGACAAAAAAAACACAAAATTCGAATTCAGCCAATCAGTTTAAACTATATCCTGAAAAATATTAAACTCCAATTGAATTGAGTATATTGAGGATCTGAAAAGCCAATGACACAATCCGATGCTTTGGGGGTATAAGACTGGGGGAAATTGAACAGTTGAGAGGAGAACTGCCAGGCCCAGCATGTAAACAGACTGCTTGAAAAATAGCCTTCTTTAAAAATAGCCTTCTTAAAAGTACCTCTTTGATCAGTAACATGTGACACAGAAATTCCTAAGAAGGAGGAAACAAGACACAGGGATATCCGAATAGAAGAACGAAAGCTGCCTGGTTTTGAGATAATAAGTGTGATTTTGTAAACCTTAATTGGGAGTTTTATCGGACTAGTATTATAGAAGGGAAGGTAAAAGATAGGTTAGAGGAAGAAATTGTAAGTAGTGGTTAGTTAATTATTTTCTATTATACTTTAAGTAGTAAAGTTGTCATTTTTACTTTAATGGTTCTTCGCCACTTGAATTTTTACAAATAACTGCATGGGATAAATCTTTGCTGTGTTGCTGGTTTTACATTAGCAGGAGGGTTTACCCCGTTTCATAACAATTGGGAACAGTTTACTTTGTTGAAATAACAGCTTGGACCATTCGTGCTGAACAATAATGTGCAAAACAGTAGAAAACAAGACAGCAGACACAGACAGCTGTGTGCAAAAGGGATCAAAGGAGGGCAGGATGCACATGCCCTTCATCATGTCAGTCTTATACAACAGAAAACTACATCCCAGCTTCCCCACAGAGCAGTGTGTCAGAGAAAGTCCACTTCACAAAAACAATGGCAGACATTTAAGATGATATTGCATAACTCTCAACAAAGATGCATTCATTGAGAAAGAAAAAGCCGATAGGAGGGATACACTAAGGAAGTCAAAATGGTATTAAAATGAAGAAAAAGATGCACAATGCTGATATGATAGGCCAGAGGATTGGGAAATTTTTAAAAGCCTGCTAGCAAAGGATTACCAAAAACAAAAGAATTCAAAGGTAGGGACTGGAGTCAGTACACTGGGATGCAGAGGGGTAATCATTGGGAGGGGAGCTGTCAATCTTGATTTAAGATGGGAGCCAATATAGCATGGGAGTGTCTGTGTTACTTTGTGGGGTGGACGGTTGTTTAATATTCAGCATCACCTTTGATGATGGTGAGGACTCAGAATCCATGCAGTGTGGAAACAGGTCATTTGGTCTATGGAGTCCACACCAAGCCTTCAAACAGCACCCCAAGCAGATCCACCCATCCAAACCATGTAACCCAGCATTTCCTGTGGCCAATCCGCCTATCTTGCCCAATCCTGGATACTCTGGGCAATTTAGCCTGGCCAGCCCACCTAAACTGCACATCTTTGGACTGTGGGAGGAAATTGGAGGAAACCAATGCAGACACAGGACAATGTGCAAACTCCACACAGTCAGGCGAGGATGGAATTGAACTTGGGTCGCTGGTTGTTATGAGGGAGCAGTGCTAACCACTGGGCCGTCCAATGCATCACATGCATTGACCAACTACGTGGATTAGAAATCCTGGCCACAAGCAATCGTGACCACGTCACTGAACAAATTAATCCTAGTGATCTCTATAAAGCAAAAATGATCACAAACTTTAAAGTCTCTTAAAGTACTGCATGATTCACAAACACGTTCCAAGGTATCATAGGCTGCACAAGGGCTTTCTTTATACATTGAAGTGTGAATATATCATAACATGCTCTGGTATGAAATGCTGCATTTTTTGGGTGTTGTGGAGGTCAGGGTACAAAATCACAGTAATCCTACCATTCCTTATTTTCCTATTAATATCGGCAGCAATCAAAGCCATGACCATTTGAAATCAGCTCCACTTGGCTAGCCCACATGCTCAGAATGGCCTGGTTCCAACTGCCAAAGCGAATCTGCTTTGCCCAGCTCAAGGAAAGCACTCAAACGAGAGAAGGACAAAGGAAGCATTTCAAAGACTCCCTGAAGGCTTTCCCCAAGAATTGTAACATGTTAACGCATGAAGACCCTGATTTCAGAAAAAAAACTGACTTGGAAGAAACTGAAGTATGAAGGAACACAGTTCTCTGAGAATACTTGTCTGCAACAGGAAGTACAGAAAAGGAACTGGAGAAAGGAATTCCAATGATCTAAAGGACAAAGTCCACCTCCACGTCAGTGAAACCTCTGTTAAATGTGTGGTTGGAGATGCAGCTCCAGGACTGGGCTCATCAGTCACACAAGGACCCATAGAACACATGACCAGTAAACACAGGATTTCCTAGTTGGATAATTATACTCATGAGTGAGTGATTGCCCATGACAGCAATTATAACCTCCTACTGTATTTGTGCAATATGTCTTGTGCAGCATACAACTGAATAAGATCTAACACGTCAGAGGTCTATTTAGAAATATTCAATAGCCTTCTTTGTTGGAGGTTTCCTTATTCTTCAGTATCAAGGTCCATTGTAACTCTCATTTGTGTGTTGCATCAGATGACTACTTACACAATAAGCTGTTTTGGTTCTGAGGTTCATCGCAAAGGGTCTTTAGAATCATCCCCAATGGATCCAGTTGCAGCAGATGCTTCACCACTGTCAGGAGGCAAATATTTTCAAACCAGCTAAGCCATGCCCAAGATAAAATCGAGTCCTTCTACTGAAGTTTTGTTTCCCTATTCCAACTATAATATCTCTACTTACTAAATCACTCTTTCATCCACCTCTGTATAATGGAACTGGCTTGTAACCTCCATGTGTACCTCCTAATAATATTTGCACCATCTTTAATCCCCTTGGAAAACAAACTATACCATCAGCCAGTATCAGCATCAGAGACTCACTTGCTCCATTGTTTCTCAATATCTTTATGGGTGTACCTGTCCAGAGTACAAGTGGATGGGAGAGTAGCTCATTGGTTAGCACTGCTGCCTCATAGCGCCAGGGACCCAGGTTGGATTCCACATTTGGGTGACTGTCTGTGTGGAGTTTGCACATTCTCCACATGGCTGCATGGGTTTCCTCCCACAGTCCAAAATGTGCAAGTTAGGTGGAAAGGCCATGCCAAATTGCCCATAGTGTCCAAGGATGTACAGGCGAGGTGGGTTAGCCATGGGAAATGCAGGATTACAGGCAGTGGATAAGGGCTTGGATTGGGGTGGGAGGCTCTTCGGAGGGTCAGTATGGACTCTATAGGCTGAATAGCCTGCTTTCACACTGAATGGATTCTATATTTCCACGAGGCATCACCCCCTTCAATATAAATTCTAAGGAGACATATGCTCAGTGGACTACACATCATTTTTACAGCTATTTCCTTCAGTATTGCCCCATTTTCTGAAGAGTTGTTCGACATTCCTACTCTTGCAATTAGTCTCCAATTTAATTTCTAGTAACTGGCTTTGATATGTCCAGACATCTTACAATGTAAGTAAATTATTTATGTCGCTTCTTGGTTTTAGCCTTTCTCCAACATTACTGTGGCATCATTCTGTTATTTTCTAGATCTAGAACCTTTTTGATCTATAGATTTTCTCTTCCTTCAATTCCCTTGTGGATTTCTATATAACCATCTCTTCACTTGTAACTGCCTGTATGAGATATCATTGGTATCTGGCAGAGCCTCTGCTTCTCTAATCTTCATGCCTGACACTCAGCGAAACAATGTTTTAGGTTTGCAGGAATACTATTCCTGAGTTTTCCATGATCAGAATTTCCATAAGGTTCTCCAACTTCAGCACTTGAAACTACTAAACATGCAACATTTTCTTCTCTCTTAGAAATGTTATATATGTCTGCTTCGGTATCTCTTTTGGAATTCTAAATTTTAATTGAGGTTTTCTCTCAGAAGTTTATTGAGTAGATCATTTTTAACAGTTTGATGATCAGCATACTGACCGTCCGACAAACCTGCCTAAAATGTCGTATCTGTATCTGTCAAAATACTTTGTAACGCTAAGGACTTCACATCTTTTCACCACTTCATCTGTCCATCTACCTGTTCAAACAAGATGAAATGTTTTTCAACTCCATATTCAGTAAATTCAGGCTATAAGTGTAAATTTTTAATTAAAATCAAATCTCTGAGCTACTATCTCTTCTTTCTGTCTTTATTATAAAATTTCTCTGGTCAATTCCTGTTACTTAACCTCCTTATCTCTTAAGTACCTGTTTTTCTCTCCCTTCCTTTTCCATTTCCAAATCTTTCTTCCTTTCATTTCCCTCCATTTTCATTGTCCTTTGACTATCTTTTCATCATTCCTATTTCCCTTTTCTTCCAAATTAGGTCCTCTTGTTTCCACTCCCCCACAACTCAAGTGTGTGTTTTTTATTTCTCTTTCTCTCTCTATGTCAAAGTCTTTTAAAAAAATTTCTGATGTACACAAAGTATCACTTTAGACAAAAAAATCACAGAATCCACTTTCAGATGTTCTACTTGCAGAGAATTCTTAGCAACATTCAAGGCCAATTTAAAAATCAAATGCAATCTGCATAATAAATTTCACTATTGTGTTATGTTCAGCATCTGCCACAAATCTGTTTCATAAAAATACACATAGACCCCTCTTAAATTCAATTGACTCAAATCATGGCACAAGCCTCTAGTTGTGCTGTGGTCAGCTGGTGTTGCCTTTGCAGCTATCTCATCAGGTCCACGCCCCCTAACAACCCACCCTCCCCTCCCGGCATTTTTCCCTGCCACTGCAGGAATTGCAAAACCTGCACCTAAATCTCCCCCCTCACCTCTGTCCAAAGCCCCAAAGGGGCCTTCCACATCCATCAAAGTCTCACCTGCATTTCCACACATCTCATTTACTTTATCCGTTGCTCCCAATGCGGTCTCCTCTACAGTGGGGAGACAGGATGCTTACTTGCAGAATGCTTCAGAGAACATCTCTGGGACACCCACTTCAACTCTCCCTCCCACTCAGCAGAGGACATGCAGGTCCTGGGTCTCCTCCATCGCCATTCCCTTACCATCCGACTCCTAGAGGAAGAACACGGGCGGCACGGTGGCACAGTGATTAGCACTGCTGCCTCACAACGCCAGAGACCCGGGTTCAATTCCCGACTCAGGCGACTGACTGTGTGGAGTTTGCACATTCTCCCCGTGTCTGCGTGGGTTTCCTCCGGGTGCTCCGGTTTCCTCCCACAGTCACAAAGATGTGCGGGTCAGGTGAATTAGCAATGCTAAATTGCCCGTAGTGTTAGGTTAAAAGGGGTAAATGTAGGGGTATGGGTGGGTTGCGCTTCGGTGGGTCGGTGTGGACTTGTTGGGCCGAAGGGCCTGTTTCCACACTGTAAGTAATCTAAAAAAAAACACCTCATCTTCCCCTTTGGGACCCTCCAACCCCATGGCATCAATGCAGTTTCCTTATTTCCCCAAACCCCACCTTATCCCAGTTCCAACCTTTTATCTCAGCACCGCCCTCATGACCTGTCCATCTTCCTTCTCGCCTATCCATTCTACCCTCCCCTACAACCAATCACCATTACCGTCACCTCCATCTATCTATTGAACTCTCAGCTACTTTCCTCCCAGGCCCACAACCCCCTCCCATTTATCTCTCTGCTCCCAAAGTCCCAGCCTCATTCATGAAGGGCTTTTGCCCAAAATGTTGATTGTCCTCCTTCTCGGATGCTGCCTGACCTGCTGTGCTTTTCCAGCACTACACTCTCGACTCTAATCTCCAGCATCTGCAGTCCTCACTTTCGCCCTGATGTTACCACTGGACAGGTTGGATTTCAGAATGAAAACTGGCTCAATAGATCATATTTTCTTTACTTTAATGTGCTGTTCATTCACTGAAATACAGGCACACATGGCTACAGATTTTCTCTCAGAAATTTATTGCACAAAAAGGATAAAAATAAATCAATATAGAAAATAGTTCAGAAAAATCCTAAGGTACATAGCAAATCAAAATGTTCATCTATTCCCCTAACATCATCACTTGGCAGCATCAAATACAAAGAGTTCAACTCAACTGTTTCTTTTCAGTCCTTTCTTGTGAAGTGTTCCATGAATACTCTCAAAACTGAAAGCTTACATTTTTCCTTCAATTCTCCCTCTAGAACTTGCAGGTTTCAAAACAACCACTCCTTGTCTGGAAGTTACTCAAACTAATATTCTGCTAACTAAATTAGGTCTGTTTGAAATCTTTCGCCTCTCACCCTAAAACTATGCCCTCTAGTTCTGGACTCCCCGACCTTGGGAAAAGACTTTGTCTACTTATCCTATCCCTGCCCCTCATGATTTTAGACACCTCTACAAGGTCACCCCTGAGCCTCTGACACTCCACGGAAAACAGCCCTAGCCTATTCAATCTCCCCCTATAGCTCAGATCCTCCAACCCTGGCAACATCCTTGTAAATCTTTTCTGAACCCTTTCAAGTTTCACAACATCTTTCCAATGGAAGGAGACCAGAATTGCACGCAATATTCCAACAGTGGCCTAACCAATGTCCTGTACAGCCGCAACATGATCTCCTAACTTTTGTACTCAATACGCTGACTAGTAAAGGAAAGCATACCAAACACGTTCTTTACTATCCTATTTATCTACTTTCAAGGAGCTATGAACCTGCAATCTAAGGACTCTTTATTCAGCAATACTCCCCAGGACCTTACCATTAATTGTATACATCCTGCTAGGTTTGGTTTCCCAAAATTTCCCTAGGTTAGGGCGGCACGGTGTCACAGTGGTTAGCACTGCTGCCTCACAGCGCTAGAGACCCGGGTTCAATTCCCGCCTCAGGCGACTGACTGTGTGGAGTTTGCACATTCTCCCCGTGTCTGCGTGGGTTTCCTCCGGGTGCTCCGGTTTCCTCCCACAGTCCAAAGATGTGCAGGTCAGGTGAATTGGCCATGCTAAATTGCCCGTAGTGTTAGGTAAGGGGTAAATGTAGGGGTATGGGTGGGTTGCGCTTCGGCGGGGCGGTGTGGACTTGTTGGGCCGAAGGGCCTGTTTCCACACTGTAAGTAATCTAATCTAATCTAAAAAAAATGCAGCACCTCGCTTTATCTATTTTTAACTCTATCGGCCACTTCTCAGCCCATTGGCCCATCTGATCAAGATCCCGTTGTAATCTGAGGTAACCTTCTTCGCTGGCTACTACACCTCCAATTTTAGTGTCATCTGCAAACTTACTAACTAAACCTCTTATGCTCGCATACAAATCATTTACATAAATGATGAAAAGTGGTGGATCCAGCACTGATCTTTGTGGCACTCCACTGGTCACAGGCTTCCAGTCTGAAAAATAACCCTCCACCACCACCTTCTGTCTTCTACCTTCGAGCCAAATCTGTATCCAAATGGCTAGTTCTCCCTGTATTCCATGAGATCTAACCTCACTAACCAGTCTCCCACGGGGAACATTGTCGAATGCCTTACTGAAGTCCATACAGCTCATGTCCACTGCTCTGCCCGCATCAATCCTCTTTGTTACTTCTTCAAAAAACTCAATCAAGTTTGTGAGACATGATTTTCCACGCACAAAGCCATGTTGACTATCCCTCATAAATTAAGGAGAATCCAAAGGATTTTTACAAATACATTAAAGACAAAAGGGTAACTAGGGAGAGAATAGGGCCCCTCAAAGATCAGCAGGGCGGCCTTTGTATGGAGCCGCAGGAGATGGGGGAGATACTAAATGAGTATTTTGCATCAGTGCTTACTGTGGAAAAAGACAGGGAAGATGTAGAATGTAGGGAAATAGAGGTGACATCTTGAAAGATGTCCATATTACAGAGGACCTGTTCAGGCATACCCTAGAACTCTGTTGGAAGCTGGGAAAGTGATTGCTGGGGCCTCTTACTGAGATATTTATATCAACGGTATACTTCTATTGTCTTTACACTCTACACTTTGCCCCCAATCAGCTTGTGAATGTTCTGGCCTAATACTGTCAAAATTAGCCTTTCTCCAAATCAGAACTTCAACTTTGCGATCTGGTCTATCCTTTTTCCATCACTACTTTAAAACTAATAAAATTATGGTCACTGGCCCCAAAGTGCTCCCCCTGTGACACCTCAGTCACCTGCACTGCCTTATTTCTCAAGAGTAGGTCAAGTTTTGCACCTTCCCTAGCAGGTACATCCACATACTGAATCAGAAAATTTCCTTGTACATGCTGAACAAATTCCTCTCCATCTAAACCTTTAACACTATGGCAGTCCCTGTCTATTTTGGAAAGTCAAAATCCCCTACCATAACCACCCTATTATTCTTACAGATAACCAAAATCTCCTTACAAATTTGTTTCCCAAATTTGACTATTTGGGGATCTAGAGCACAATCCCAATAAGGTGATTATCCCTTTCTTATTTCTCAGTTCAACCCAAATAACTTGCCTGGATGTATTTCCAGGAATATCCTCCTTCGATACAACTATAATGCTATTCCTTATCAAAAACGCCACTCTACCTCCCCTCTTGCCTCCCTTTCTGTCCTTCCTGTAGCATTTGCAGCCTGGAATATTAAGCTGCCAGTCCTGTCCATCCCTGAGCCACATTTCTGTAATTGCTAAGATATCCTAGTCCCATGTTCCTAACCATGACCTGAGTTCATCTGCCTTCCTTGTTATGCCTCTTGTAGTTTAATTTATCAGTCCTACCTTGTTCTCTGCTTTGTCCCTGCCTGCCCTGACTGTTTGACTCGCTTCTGTTCTCAACTGTACCAGTCTCAGATTGATCTCTTTCTTCACTACCTCCCTGGGTCCCACACCCTCATCTTAATAGTTTAAATCCTTCTGAGCAGTTCCAGCAAATCTCCCTGCCAGTATATTAGGCCCCTTCCAAGTCAGGTGCAATCCGTCATTCTTGTACAGGTCACTTCTACCACAGAAGAGATTCCAATGATCCAAAAATATGAATCCTTCTCCCATAAACCAGCTCCTCAGACATGTATTCATCTGCTCTATCCTCCTATTGCTACCCTCAATGGCTCGCAGCACTGGGAGATATCCAAATATTACTACTCTCGAGGATCTCCTTTTTAAAATCCTGCCTAACTCTCTATATTCTCCCTTCAGAATACCATCCTTTTCCTTTCCTATATCATTGATTCCAATCTGTACAATGACCTCCTGCTGGGCCTTCTCCCCATTCTGCACCCTCTCCGAGACATCCTTGATCCTGGCACCACCATTCTGATTTTTCGCTGCTGGCCACAGAAACATCTGTCAGTGCCTTGGATTAGAGAGTCCCCTAACACAATTGATTTCTTGGAACCAGACGTATCCCTCATTGCACTAGAGCCAGTCTTGGTACCAGAAACTTGGCTGTTCGTGCTACATTCCCCTGAGAATCCAACACCCCCTATGTTTTCCAAAACAGCATACTTGTTTGAAATGGGGATAGCCACAGATGACTCCTGCACTACCTCTCTTATTTTTTCGTGGAGTTCACCCACCTATGTGACTGTATCTGCAACTTTTCTCCCTTCCTATAACTACCATCCATGACATTCCCCTGCTCTTGTAAATTCCTCATTCCTCTAAATGTCTCTCCAACTGATCGATTCAATCTGTTAGGATTCACAACCAACGGCATTTATTGCAGATATAATGCTCAGTACCATGTAAACTCTCCCTAAACTTCCACATCCGACAAGAAGAGCATATCACTCTACTGAGGACCATCTTTGCTTCTTCCAATCTACAGACTCAGAAAACAGCACTGTCTTATTCCTCTACAACATGACAATGCTTCCCACTTGGAGGCTGAGCCATGGAATGCCTAAAAGCTGTCCTGGACAGAGTTCCCAAGATACCCTAAGGAATCTTCAAATACACTTCACATAATATCTGTAAAGCAAGAGCACAAGTGCGTAAAAAGTCTTTGCTGAGGAGCTCCTGGCAGCCAACCAAGTACAGAATGGAAAGACTGCAGGAGTGCACTGTTCCCCCAATCTTTTAAATGCTTAAACTGCAGAATTCTAGAGCAACGAACATTGGGAGGAAGTTGATTATTAAACATAAAATCTTCAGTAAGATGACTGCCACATATTCATTATGCTTACCTGACATGCACAAAGCATAACAGAATATAGACTTAACAATTCCAACTTTTTATGCAGTTGTTTATACGGGACCAGGTGCAGTGAGACATCTTATGTATCAACAGCAGAACTCAAGTTAAACAGGCAACTGATGCAAAATGTATTTTTCTCTTGGAGAATAATGGGACATCAGCAGAAAATACGGAGTTGATGACAAAAAATAATGATATCATGGTCATGCGATATGTGATCACATGGCTGTACCAGTGTCAAAGAGAATTTATGGCAATACTTTAGAATCATAGAATCCTGACAGTGTGGAAACAGGCCCTTCCACCCAACAAGTCCACGCCAACCCTCTAAAGATTAAACCACCCGGAACCATTCCCCCCATCCTAGAACTCTACATTTACAATTAACTAATGCACTTAACCTATACATCTCTGAACATTATGGGCAATTTAGCATGGCCAATTCATCTAACCTGCACTTTTTTGGGTTGTGGGTGGAAACCACAGCACCCAGAGGAAACCCACACAGGCAAGGAGAGAATGTGCAAACTCTACACAGACAGTTGCCAGAGGCTGGAATCAAACCCAGGTCCCTGATGCTGTGATGCATTAGTGCTAACCACTGAGCCACCGTGCCACCCTGCACAAGCTTGGTGGGCCGAACGACCTGTTCCTGTACTGTATTGTATTGTATTGTTATGCTGTAAATAAGTAGTTTAAAAGAAGCACCTTGGAGTCTAGAAGCAGTACTTGAAAAGTTAAAAAAAGGTACCTGGATGCCATACACACAATAAATGGAACAGAAAACTAAGACAAGCATCAAATGCAATGACTAAAATGAATTTCATTGGCAAAGTGGTAAATTTGAAAGTTTTTCAAGCTTCACTAGGACGTCAAGGACATCATGAGAAAAGGAGTAGCCTGAGAAACAGACTCAGAGACTTTACAGCAATGAGCATCAACTGAAGCAGCAGGCAGAAGACAAACAGTGGATGGAGTTGCTCCAAAGGGTAAGTGAGGCATGGAGGTTAATCCATTTCTCCCAGAGTTATTCCAGGTGATCAACTGATCAACAATTAAAGATTAAGAAAGGATCAGAAAGAGATGTCATATAATCAGCAGTTTAATAGGAATAGGGGCAAGGCAGCAGGTGATAGAGGTCATGGACACGATTAGTTCAGAGAAGGGAGATGGAAAACACTTTATTTCCTGACGGCTGCATAGCAACACATTAAAGATGTCGAAGTAGCAGAAATTGACATCTAATATCTGCTTTGCCCTGTAGATATTATTTTGCTGCTGGATGCTTGGAATCGATCTCAAATATCTGTTATGGGATCATAAAATTGAACTGCTTGTGCTAGATAGGAAAGGAGGCCATTCTTAATTGTTTCGTACAGCAATGTGCAATGTGAGAAAGGCTATGCTCTAGATGGCACAGATATTGAAACTCTATCTGGCTGTGCTACCACACTGCGAAGCAACAGATGCAGCTGCCTTCTAACCAGAAGGACTGTCTATTTAGCCAGACCTCAGGTATTCAGTGAAGTGGCAACTGCACAGAGCCAGGCAGGGGGAGGTCTTCAATGCTTTCAGTATATCCCGCACCTCCCACCCCCACCCCAGAGCCACCCAGCCCTGTTTAATTTGAGCCCAGAAGAATGGTCTCTCTCTCGCGCGTGCAAGGAGCATAGTGACATCAGCTGTCAATGCACGGTTCATTCAGGCATCGGGATGTCTGTTGCCATTTTGATGGCCACCTTACATTTGCACTAATCACACAATGTGAGAAAAGGCTGCTAGACAATTCTAAAATACCTCAAACAACATTGATGCCAATCAAGGAAAGAGCAGAAGGTTTTACCATGGACATAGATGGGAATTCTCAATCCCATGTGGCTAATTAACTTAAATGGTCCTAATTGGTGATTTACTATGAACAGTATATTAGTTCTTACTTGTAGGACATAACTGCCACTTAGCAGCATGCTGTTCACATTGAAACATAAACACTCATGTTTACGAGTTGTCTAAAATTAATTTTTTTCACATGAAGCTTAGAGCTCCTCTCCCAGCATGCTATCAAATTTAAAAAATAGGTTCTATCCCTTCAAATGCAAAAGCCTGCAAACAAAATGCAAAACACATTACTGCACAGCCAAAAACTATCAGAAACTAATTGTAACCATTATCTGAAACTATGATAAGCGTGAACCTTTTAACTTGTGCAATGAGCAATGTTTAATGCTGAGTTTCTGCACAAGAGGGGGTCTAGAGCTTTACAAGAATAATCTCAGGAATGAAGGGCTTGTCATATGAGGACTCTGGTCCTGTACTTGATGAACTTTAGAAGGATGTGGGGGTGATGGATCTGATTGAAAGTTATAAAACACAGAGATGCCTGGATAGAGTGGATGTGCTGGACATGTTTTCATCATTATAAGAGAGTAGAACCAGAGAGTGAAGGGATAACCCTTCAGAACTGAGGTAGGGAAGAATTTCTTCAGCCAGAACTCATTGCCACAGAGAACTTTACAGGCCAAGTGGCTGAGTATATTTGATTAAGCTGAATCAACACGGATTAATGAAATGGAAATTATGCTGAACAATTAATAAACAGCTCACAGTTAGGATAAATAAGGGGAAAACCAGTGCAAGAAATGCAATGGATATTGAAAAGATGCTGCATAAGAAGTTATTATACAAAATTAGGGCTGACAGGATCACAGAGTTATAAAGTACAGAAACAGACCCTTCAGTCGAACTCGTCCATGCCGACCAGATAACCTATACCGATCTCGTCCCACTTGCCAACATCTGACCCATATCCCTCTGAACACTTCCTATTCACGTACCCATGCAGATGCCTTTTCAATGTTGTGATTGTACCAGCCTCCACCACTTTCTCCGGCAGCTCGTTCCATACAAGCACCACCCTCTACATGAAAAAGTTGCCTCTCAGATCCCTTTTATATCTTTCCCTCTCACCTTAAACCTATGCCCTTTAGTGTTGGGCTCCTCTACCCTGGGAAAAGGATCTTGGCCATTCACCTTATCTAAGCCCTCATGAAATTATAAATCTCTAGAAGGTCACCACTCAGCCGCTGATGCTCCAGGGAAAACAGCCCCAGACTATTCAACCTCTTCCTCTCAGTTCAACCCTCCATTCTGGCAACATCCTTGTAAATCTTATATGAACCCTTTCAAGTTTCACAACATCCTTTCTATAGCAGGGAGAGCGGAACTGAACACAGTATTCTAAAAGTGGCCTCACCAATATCCTGGACAGGTGCAACATGACGTCCCAACTCCTATACTCAGTGCCCTGATCAATTCGTAAAATATTAGTTCGGACTGATTAATAAACAGAAAACAGATTAATTAATTAATTGGGACTAAAAGCTGCATTTATTGTGAATACAATTACTCGTTGGTGCAGCGACAGTGCACGCACATAAACCCAGGTTGACAGTTGAATGGCAGCCTCTGGGAACAAAAATGGCAGTGCACACATTACTACATGACAGCTGTTCTTTCACTGTCACTCGTCAAAATCCTGGACCTCCTACCCTAACAGCACTGTTGGTATACTTTACACCAAAGGGACTGCAGAGGTTTGAAAAGGCTGCTCACCACTACTTTCTCAAGGGTGACTAGGAATTGGCAATAAATGATGGCCCAGCCAGTGAAGCACATAGCCCAAGTGTGAACAAAAAATATTGCTCTAATCAAACTCAATCTTCAATTCTGTGAAACTTGAAAATCACTGCAAATCTTGAAAACCTGAAAAAAAAACCTGGGGGAATGTAATAGTTTGCCTGTCTCAATGGTCTTTTATAACAACAGGAAAATTTGCCAGATTCAGGCAGACAGTCTTACAAGCTGTCCACAGCCACCACATGTGTGCAAACATATCCCATCAACAAGTTTGGCCAGCAGAACATCGCATTATACATCTTGGGCTTCAGGCCAATTACACGGAGGGTAACAGAGTCATTTTTGGTGTGGCTGGCTATAACTTGTGGGATACCACAAGCATCTCAGCAAGTTACAAACTATATTTCAAAGCCGGAGATAAAGGAATAGTGTGTGGAGTATCCAAATTTGCTGATAACAAAAAGTTAGGGTTAGTGTCTGTGAATGAAAGACAACAAAGTTGCAAAAGGATTTATCATGTTAGGGAAGTTGCCAATACATGCAGATGAAATATAATCTGGAGAAATGTGAAGTCATCTATGTTGACCAGGAAAAAAACCAAACTATTTTTAAAATGGGATTTTAGGACATATCAGTATTCAGAACAATCCAGGTGTCCTTGTACATACATCACAGAAAGGTATCACATAGATGAAGCAAACAATTAGGAATTGTTTACATTTATGAAAAAGGAATTAGAGTAAATCAGTAAATAAACAGTTCGGTCTTGCCAAAATCATACTTACGCATTACTGTGCACATCTTTGGTCACCTTCCCTAAGTAAGGTCATACTAGCCTTACAGGGAGTACAATAATGGTTCACCAGACTGATACCGAGGCAAGGAAATGTTCAAGTGAGGACAGAGTTGTTAGATTAGTCTAATATTCCCTAGAATTTTGATGAATGAAAAGCAACTTCAAGTAAACATATAAACTATTTAAATTTTGAGAGTCTTGAAATGGCAGAGGCTGGGAGGGCATTTTACTGGCTGCAGAGTCTGGATTTTCAACTCATAGTTACATAATAAGGAGGTTTCAGCAATTTAGGATGGCAATGAGGAGAAATTCCTTGACCAAAAGGGTTGTGGTTTCACTGTAAATGTTCATTCAGGATAATCTAGTCAGGGATTGCTAAATGTTTCATCATAAAGAGAATAATGACATTCGGGAATAGTTCAGGATGGTGTGGCTAAGGTAGATGATCAGCCATGATCTCACTAATGGTAAAATATGCTCTATGGACAAATGGGTAACTCAAGCGCTTTCTTGTGCCATTAAATTCACTTCATTATCACATTTCTTCATTTAAAATAACTTACACTGGAAGAAGAAAAGCTTAAAACAACACAAGAAATCTATTTACAGCAACATAAATGTGAAACATCAACAAATTATACACAGGAATAGTAATGATTAAATTTACACCTCCAGTCGCCCACATAGTGAAAATGTTCAGATGTCTTTGAATGAGAAATAATATTTAACAAAGGGAAAATGAATACAAATGGAATAGTTATGCCTTCTGGTCCCGTGCATACACTTTTTCGATCCTGAATTGATGCCACACCTCCTTTTAACTACCCTCTTACTTTTATATGCCTGTAGAAGACATTCAAATTCCTTCCAATTCAGCTAGCAGTCTCTTCTAATACGGTCTCTTTTACCCAGTTATTTCTTGTTTCAATTCCCCTCTGAACAAATTAGACTAAAACAAAGAGAGTTGCTATCTCTGTTTTTTTGCCCGTGCCATATGCTAGTGAGGCGAGAAATAGGGAGAGAGAGGAGTTGGACACGTGGCTACAGGGATGGTGCAGGTGGGAGGGTGAGTATAAGGGAGGTTGACAGTAGTGAAGTCTGAATTAAGATTTCAAGATCGCAAGAAGGCATCAGCAAGCAAGAAGTTAGTTTGAAGTGTGCCTACTTCAGTGCCAGGAGCATCCGGAATAAGGTGGGTGAACTTGCAGCACGAGGTGGTAACTGGGATTTCGATGTTGTGGCCATTTCAGAGACATGGGTAGAGCAGGAAGATGTTTCAGTAAGAACAGAGAAAATGGTATAAGAGGGGGTGGTGCGGCACCGTTACTCAAGGACAGTATTACAGTTGCAGGAAGGATGATCGAGAACTCATCTACTGTGGTAGTATGGGCTGAGATTAGAAACAGGACAGGATGGGTTACCTTGTTGGGAGTTTTCTATTGGCCTCCAAATAGTTCCAGAGATGTAGAGGATAGGATAGTAAAGATGATCTCGATAGGAGCGAGAGTGACAGGGTAATTGTTATGGGGGATTTTAACTTTCCAAATATTGAGTGGGAATACTATGGTTCAAGTACTTTAGATGGGCCACTTTTTGTCCAATGTGTGCAGGAGGGTTTCTTGATACAGCATGTAGACAGGCCAACAAGGAGTGAGGCCACATTAGATTTGGAACTGAATAATGAACCTGGCCAGATGTTAGATTTGGAGGTAGGTGAGAACTTTGGTGACAGTGACCACAATTCAATTATGTTTACTTTAGTGATGGAAAGGGATAGGTATATACTGCATGGTAAAGAGTTATAGCTGGGGAAAAGGCAAGATTTAGTATGCATAGGATGGGGAAGGAAACTGCAGGGGATGGGCACAATTGAAATGTGGAACTTATTCAAGGACCAGCTACTGCGGGTCCTTGATAAGTATGTACCGGTCAGGCAGGGAGGAAGTCGTCGAGCGTGGGAGTCATGGTTTACTAAGGAAGTTGAATCTCTTGTCAAGTGGAAGAAGAAGGCTTACATTAGAATGAGATGTGATGGTTCAGTTAGGGCGCTTGAGAGTTATTGGTTAGCCAGGGAAGACCTAAAGAGAGAGCTAAGAAGACCCAGGAGGGAACATGAGAAGTCGCTGATGGATAGGATCAAGGAAAACCCTAAGGCTTTCTATAGGTAAGACAGGAATAAAAGAATGATTAGAGTGAGATTAGGGCCAATCAAGGATAGTAGTGGGAAGTTATGCCTGGAGTCAGAGGGGATAGGGGAAGCGTTAAATGAATACTTTTCGTCAGTATTCACATTAGAAAAAGACAACTTTGTCTCGGAGAATACTGAGATACAGGCTACTAGACTAGATGGGATTGAGATTCACAAGGAGGAGGTGTCAGCAATTCTGAAAAATGTAAAAATAGATAAGTCCCCTGGGCCTGATGGGATTTATGGTAGGATTCTCTGGGAAACCGGGGAGGAGACTGCTGAGCTTTTGGCTTTGATCTTTAAGTCGTCATTATCGACACAAATAGTGCCAGAAGACTGGAGGATAGCAAATGTTGTTCCCTTGTTCAAGAAAGGGAGTAGAGACAACTCTGGAAATTATAGATCTGTGAGCCTTACTTCGGTTGTGGATAAAGTGCTGGAACAGGTTATAAGAGATAGGATTTATAATCATCTAGAAAGGAATAAGTTGATTAGGGATAGTCAACATGGTTTTGTGAAGGGTATGTCATGCCTCACAAACCTTATTGAGTTCTTTGAGATGGTGACCAAACAGGTGGATGAGGGTAAAGCAGTTGATGTGGTGTTTATGGATTTCACTAAGGCGTTTGAGAAGGTTCTCCATGGTAGCCTATTACACTAAATACGGAGGCATGGGATTGAGGGTGATTTAGCGGTTTGGATCAGAAATTGAAGAGTTGAAAGAAGATGGGAAATATCTATGTCTATGTCTATGTCTATCCATCCTGGAAATCAGTTACGAGTGATAACCTGCAAGGATGTGTTTTGGGTCCACTGTTGTTTGTCATTTTTATAAAGGTGTAGAAGGATGGGTTAGGAAATTTGTGGATGACACTAAGATTGGTAGAGTTGTGAACAGTGACAATGGATGTTGTAGGTTACAGAGAGACATAGATAAGTTGCAGAGCTGGGATAAGAGATGGTAAATGAAGTTTAATGCGGAAAAGTGTGAGGTGATTCACTTTGGAAGGAATAACAGGAACGCAGAGTACTGGGCTAATGGTAAGATTCTTGGTAGTGTAGATGAGTAGAGACATCTTCATGTCCAGATATATCGATCTTTGAAAAGGTGCCACCCAGGTTGATAGAGTTGTTAAGAAGGCATACGGTATGTTAGCTTTTATTGGGAGAGGGATTGAGTTTCGGAACCATAAGATCATGCGGCAGTTGTTGAAAACTCTGGTGCGGCGACATTTGGAGTATTGCATACAGTTTTGGTCACCACATTATAGGAAGGATGTGGAAGCATTGGGAAGGATTCAGAGGAGATTTACTAGAATGTTGCCTGGTAATGGAGAGAAGGTCTTACGAAGAATGACTGAGGGACTTGAGGCTGTTTTCGTCAGAGAGAAAGTTGAGAGGTGATTTACTTGAGACATTTAAGATAAACAGAGAGTAAGACATAGGAGCGGAAGTAAGGCCATTCGGCCCATCGAGTAAGGGAGGATGGACAGTGAGAACCAGTTTCCTCAAATGACAATGGGTAGCACGAGGGGACATAGATTTAAATTGAGGGGTGATAGATATAGGACAGATATCAGAAGTAGTTTCTTTACTCAGACAGTAGAAGAAGTGTGGAACATGCTGCCTGCAACAGTAGTAGACTAGCCAACTTTAAGAGCATTTAAATAGTCATTGGATAGGCATGTGGATGAGAATGGAAAGTGTAGGTTAGATGGGCTTCAGATTGGTTCCACAGATCAGCGCAACATCGAAGGCTGAAGGGCGTGTACTGCACTGTATTGTTCTATGAACTTTTCACATTTATCTTGGTTCTCAAAGGTATCAACAATCTGACCTCTGTTATATTCTTCCCTCATGTTTTCTGTTTCATCTTACTATCCATTTCTTGCCACTGCCCCATGGATTTAAATAGAAACAAAGCTAAAGGAGCTGTAGGCCATTGGGTCCTTCGAGTCTGCTCTGCCATTCAACATGATCGAAACTGATCATCCAACTCAGTGCCCTGTTCCAGCTTTCTCCCCATACCCTTTGATCTCTTTATCCCTCAGAGTTGTATTCAACTCCTTCTTGATGACATTCAATGTTTGGCTTCAACCGCTCTTTGCTTTACGAGTAAATTCTAGGAGAAAATTACTGCAGATGCTGGAATCTATATTGAAAATAAAGGATGCTGGAGATCACAGCAAGTCAGGCAGCATCCATGGAGAGAGAGCACGCTGACACTTTCAGTCTAAAGGACTCCTCAGAGTAAATTGAGTTTGATTAATAATTTGAATTTTTTGTTGAGAAGCTGATGAGGATATTACAGTTGTTGCAGTGGGTATGGCTTTCCAGCAGCTACTTGATGAGCAGTCACATAATTGGGCGCTTGGAACAGAAGACACAGCATGGAAATGGTATTAACCAGTTAACAGGAATCCGACAGCAGCAGCGAACTGATGTTTTTCAGACACACTGGAGTAACAGTAGAATGCCCCAGAAGTTGGTCCTAGGATCATTAATTTTATTGATCTGTTTGAATGACTTAAAAAAAAACTCTCCTGAATGCACTTCAGAAGCTTTTCCTCTCTTTACCCTTTATTGTATTACTATCCCACATGCATCAACTGGGCCAACATGACACCAATTGTTAAAGTTCACTCGAGAATGTAACTTTTAAAAAAGTTTTATAGAAGTATAAAAGAACTGAAACCAATGTGGTCATTCTAATAGATGAGAGACGTAACAAACAATCCAGCTCTTTCTCAATATATAATTTCAGTTACATCACACTGTAAACTTTTGCTATAAATTCTGTCTTACAATCTTATACTCCACAACCACCTGATGAAGGAGCAGTGCTCCGAAAACTAGTGCTTCCAATTAAACCTGTTGGACTATAACCTGGTGTTGTGTGATTTTTAACTTGATCCCACTCAATATTAGAATCCTGAAGCCACTGTCTTACCACAACTGATTCTTGCACCTTTCTTTAACTTTTCTACAAATGTGTTCTGTATCCTCTCCAGTTATTGACGGTCTATAGAATACACCGTGCATTCAATAGCACCTTTGTCATTGTTTAACACTAACCAAATATATGCCCTTGAGTGCTTCAGCACATCCTCTTCTTTTGGCAGTATAATATTGTCCTTAAAAGAATATTGTCCTTAAAAGAATATTGCTATCATTTCTTCTTTCTTTCCTTCCCCACCTGTATTCAACACCTTGTACTGAAGAATATTTAATATTCAATTCTGCCTTTTTAAAAAGTCTCATTATCACACAATCATACTCCTATGTGGTTGTGACTAACAGCTCATGCTTTTTGTAATTATTTCCATGCGATGTAAACCTGAATTGAATTTCTGTGCATTTCTCCGCAGTCTCCTTCATATATAATCTTACTAAATCTTAATAAAAACTGAAAGAACTCCGGGTGTTGTAAATCAGAAACAAAAACAGAAAATCCTGGCAAAAGCTCAGCAGATCTGGCAGCATCTATGGAGAGAAATCAGAGTTAACATACCAGGTCAAGTGACACTTCCTCAGAACTGGTTCTTCCTCAGTTGAAGAAGGGGCGTCACTGGACCCGAAACATTAACACTGATTTCTCTCCACAGATGCTGCAAGACCTGCTGTGCTTTTCCAGCAATTTCTAGTTTTCTTACCAAATCTTAGTCTAATACTACTTTTTTCTTTCCCAATCCTTGACTGAACAAATGGGAATAGAATTGGATTGCCTCAGAGGAGGTTGGTCTGGTCAACAGTGTGGGAGATTCCAGACTAGCAGAAAAGGACAAGGAGAAGTAGGTTACCTTGTCACAGTCGCACATAAATTTGTGCTTTGATGAGAACTTTTGGGCTATGAGAGAAGCATAAACCTGATCACAGGAATTAAAATATGGAGCTCCAAGAAAGTGGAGCATGGATTTGGGAAGCAATGACTCACACAAGGATTTTGCAGAAAATAAAGGAGATTGAGGACAGGAAAAGTTTGCGAAGGCATACAGTATCATATACTGGGAAGTAATCTGTGGATAAATCAGCTCAATTTACTGAGTCAAATAATACTGTTTTGTGAACTCTGAGTAAAAGAAAGATGTATATATTCAGCATAGTGGCCTAGCTTCCTTTCAGTTGAGAAGTTAACAGCAGAGCAGGGATTCATCTCACTGATGTGCATTTACCATTAATCCACTGCATTTCTTTGGCCCCAAGAGTCCTCATTTGCAATATTAGCAGGTTTTTTTTTATTATTACTGGATCACATGAAGTTATTGTCACTGGGAGGAAGAAACATTTGCTGCTGATCCACAGAATGCAGCTAGTTAAAAGGTAGCAATAATTTCATGCAATAATAGCCAACTCAGCAAGATTCTCAGATGAGTTGGTAGTTAGAAGGTTTCCAGACTTGGGGCTCTCTTGGTAGCAATTATGGGCGTAACTGCCAGATTGCTGCACAGTTGAGTTAGGAAACTCCATAATAGAGTAATCAAAGCTGTATCAAACAAATTTGCACAGTCACTACTGCTTGTGTGACTTGAAACACAACTAGAAGAGGTTCCATGACTTCACAGTGATAGCTACAGTGTGCCCTGAAACTCTTGTAAGTACATTCACTACCTTGCCCAAACTGAAATTTTAACTTCTGGCAATAATGCAAAAGAAGGGCAATATTGAACGGGCACCAGCTACTTATACCCTGCTCCATATCACTGTCAGTATGCAGTGTAACACACTTTCCGAAAAAAACTCATTGTGCTTAAAACTTTGTATCATACAGATGCCTCAGAGGAAGAAGTCGACCATAATAAAGGCCACACAAGTTCTCATTTAAAAGGAGTTGCTGCAGAATCTATATCCTGAACTACTTTAAAGTCCTTAAGAACTACACTTTTTTCCACACCAACAGTACAAAACCACAAAAGAAACAGTAAGTCAGAAACGTTAAGTCTGAACTACCGTCACACTCCAAATGAAATAGCACAAATTGCTATCTGTGCCTCCCAAAATTTCAAATTCATCAATCCTTCAATTTCTTCACTGATGAAAATAATCTAAACTCCATTAAGTTTCTCCTGAGCTGAGTTTTCCCAAAATCCATGAATGTTTTTACTGTTCTTTTAGTCCTTTCAAAAGTGTCATGATACTTTGAAGATATCTTTGAAGATGCTTTGAAGCATCCAAAAATGCACACGGTGTTCTGAGCACAACCTTAGTACTAATCTGCCCAAGATTCTAATGATCAATAATTGGGCTAAACTTTGTTCATTAACACCTTGCTTTATATTTGCTGTTTCTTCTTTTGATGTGCATACAGTAAAAGTCTTTTCAAGAACATTCACTATAGAGTTCCTATAATACTAAGCCATGATAATACGTATCACTTCGACCTTCTGACTGCAGTTTGCTAATTTTCCAGCAGCCCTCCTTGAAAAGCCTCATGTGGAACTTCATCAGACACACTCGTCACCCATCAATACTCCCTGCAGATTGGTTAATCAAGACCCAATCTTTCAAAATATACTGACTGCTCTGTGTGGTATCTGTGATGTTAACACAGCATTGTTGGATCTGCTGCTCTATAATTTCCAAGTTGGATATACTTTAATAATATCTATAAAGATATCAAATCAATCCTGTGAAACATTAAATAAAAATATTCGATCAGAACCTCTCAGTAATTCACTATCATGCTGCAAATGTGCATGCAATCCACATTCATGCCCAAAGGAAGAAAGAGAATCTAAACCAACTAATATCTAAAAGCAAATAGCTAGTGTGCACAGGAAATCTAATTTTAATGTGAATGTGATTACATTTGAACATCCTGATGCATTTAAAGTTTTATTTATTGTTTTAGAGGATGTCGACCTCTGACTAGGTCAGTATTTACCAGCAATCTCTAACTGCCCTCGACAAGGTAGCAGTCAGCATTCTTGAATTGTTATAGACAGACGATGTCCACAGTGTTGTTAGAGAATTCTAAGATGTTGATTTAGCCACAGTAAAGAAACAATGACACAGTTCCAAGTCAGTACATTGTGTATTTGGAGGGGAACTTGCAGGCAGTTATATTCCCGTACATCTGCTGCCGATGACCTCCTAGTTGACAGAGGTCTCTAGTTTGAAAAATGTTGGCGAAGGAGTCTTAGTGAGTTGCAGCATAGAAGGAGGCCATTCAGCCCATTGTTTATATGCGGTCTCTCTAAGAGGAAATCAGCTCATCTCACTTCCCATTTTATCACATAATCCCTGCAAAGTTTTCTTTTGAAATGATCAAATTAAAATCAATAAGTAAATAATTGAATCTGTCTCTACCATAATCCCATACAATGGACTCCAGATCCTAACCACTCACTGGATTTTAAAAAAAACTTGTCTTGTACATAGTACAGATTGCTGTCACTATGTATCAGTGATGGATGGGCAGCCAATCAAGTGGGCTGTTCTGTCTTGGATGGTGTTGTACTTTGAGTGTTGTTGGAACTAATCTCTAGTGTTAGCTTGTATAATTCTACAAGTAGTGAGCACCTTTTCCCAACATACAATTTGCTATATTAATTTATTCTGTATAAGCACACAAATTAATATAATAAATTAATGATCTAGTTTTGGATAACATGATATAGTCCATCAATTTCTAATACTGTAAATAAATACTGTATATCTGTAAAAAATATTTTTAAACGAACAGTGATATATGGTGATAAAACAGACTATCAAATTTTAACTTCAATCATCTGATTCCTATACACAAGACCCTTAATTGGCTGAAACGCTTGTTTTTTTAAAGAAAGAAACATGGGCCTAAAATGGTTGGACACAGACTGAGGCAAGCTTCAAAAGATTAATGTGGAATAAATAAAATTGTCTGTAGCAGAATTCCATTATTATCTGAAGACAGCAAAATCAAGCAACGAAGTTAGCATTACTAAATTCACTTCTTTCCTTTTAATTCACACATTTGGTAATTACACATATTGGGAGATGAAAGACTCACCTGCCAATTAGTCAACTTGGAAAGACAAGAAATCGAACTTAGGAATATACCCTGAACAATATTTTAACAGTTGCCTTTGAAGAACAGAACCAAGAGAAAGGACATGGATAGGTTACAATAAGAACTGAAAGACCTGGTTTTTCTCTCTCTCCCAGTGTTCCCTCTGTCCTCAATGGAGTTTACAAGAATGAGGGGGGAATCTCATTGAAACTTACAGAATACTGAAAGGGCTGGATATAGAAGATAATTCCAGTAGTAGGAGACACTAAGACCCAAAGGTACAGCCTCAGATTTTTTTCAGCCTGGTGGTGGTGAATCTATGCAACTCATTGCTTCAAAAGGTGATGGAGGCCAAGTCATTGAGTGCATTTAAGACAGAGAAAGACAGAATCTTAATTAGTAAGGAAATCAAGGGTTATGGGGAGAAGGCAGAAGAATGAAATTGAGAAATAGATCAGCCACAAGCAAATGGCTAAGCAGACTTGATGGGCCAAATGTTGCTCCTATATCTTACGGTCTTATGGTGTCTCATTATCTCAGAAAACAGTGCCTAGTGATAAAATAAATTGGGGAAACAGCCAGCCAACATTAACTCAGGAATATCTATAAGATCTGCCACCACTAAAGATACAAGACAACAATTAAATGTCTGTAGCTTTTGGTTAAATATCTAACAGAAACCAGGAGCACAAGTAAACTGTTTAGCTCTTCAAGCCTGCTATGTCATTCAGTGTGATTGTGGAAAACCCTCCAGCTCAATGCCATATTCCCGCTTTCTCCCCATACTCCTTGATATTTTTAAAATCTGAAAATTTACCCAAAAATACTCTTTTTTTCCTTTAAAATATACATCAATTTTGGTATATTTTCAGTCATTTGGCCTCCATAGCCTATTTTAATAGAGAATTCCACAGCTTCACCGCTCCTTCAGTAAATAATTTTTTTATATCTCAATCCTATATGGTGTATCCTGTATCCTGAGACTGTGTCCTCTGGTAAGCAGGGCAAACATCCTGCTGACACCTAGCCTATCCAGCCCAGCTAGAAGATTATATGTTTCAATCAGGTCTCCTCTTATCCTTCGGAACTCTTGTGAATACAGGCCCGGGTGAATCAATACCTCCGTGTAGGACAGTCCTGCCATGCCCTCGAACACTTCAACGATTCCAAGGATGTTTAACTGCAGAATGTTTATTCTCCCTGCCTGTAACAAACTCAAAATTTAGCACCTATATTTGTGTGCACGTTTGATTTCATGTTTTTATTATACTTTTCTCAGGGTTAATAGGTTGCAAAATACTTTGCAATTGGCTGCTTTATTTTGATCTAGTCAACCACATCATTAATTGAAATGTCATACAGCTGTAAGCTAAAAGAAATTTTAAAATATTCATTAGAACAGACCAAAAGATTTTAAAAGACTGGGGAGTCAAATCCCTCTTTATTGCTGATTGTAACAATAGTAATTTTTTTTTTATTTAATAAGCTTTCTGGCGCCATATATAGCACCATCTACTCACATAATGAAAAGTTCTGTAGCTTCTGAGACAGCCTGCTTGGGAACACATCATCTGTTCTCAGGAATTACACAATTCTCAAGAATATTTGCTATTCAATACTAATTTCATTGACCAGGCTTACTTTATTCATACAAATTATCATAAAAAGGAATACCAGTCATATCTAACTGCAGCAATTCTGTTCATATTCAAATGCAAGTAGCGCACTAAAGCCAGGATGAGGTTAGCCACTGTTACCAGCATTTGACAGATTCATTATTCTAACTACAATTTCACCAACAGCAATTCAGAATATCAAGACAAGATTATTTATGCATTGGATGGCATATGACATTTAATCAAGAAAACAGGACATGTGTACTGATGTGCTTTCCATTAGCTTCATGAAAACCAAGAATTTCACACTTAGTTTATTTAAAAAAATATTTTTTAAATAGTAGTTCAGTCCAGGTAAAGTTAGAAAAGACTTTTTAACCACTAAGCATTATACTGATATTAGATTTTGTCTTAAGTGACTCATAGTTCAATTTCTGCACCTGGTGCTGGTTGAGTACCAGCATCAGATAGAGAATAAACCCAACCATAAAGATGTGATGCAATGACCCGGTTGTGATTGGTTGATGGAAATATCCTAATGAAAGAGGTGCTTTAAAATAATTTAAAAGTGCACCGTGAAATGACTTTACTCATAATTCCAGAACCATGCCATTGTGATCTGCCATCAGTCACTGAGAGCTACAGTTTAAATTTGTCTTTTTCCTTTGAAATAAATATTTAACAAAAATAGCAGACAGATGAGTAACAGCTTCTGAATTAAGAACAGGCCATATAGAGAATCTTAGCCAAAATTACTATTAGATTAGATTACATTACAGTGTGGAAACAGGCCCTTCGGCCCAACAAGTCCACACCGACCCGCTGAAGCGCAACCCACCCATACCCCTACATTTACCCCTTACCTAACACTACAGGCAATTTAGCATGGCCAATTCACCTGAGCTGCACATCTTTGGACTGTGGGAGGAAACCGGAGCACCCGGAGGAAACCCACGCAGACACGGGGAGAATGTGCAAATTCCACACAGTCAGTCGCCCGAGGCGGGAACTGAACCCGGGGGTCTGGCGCTGTGAGGCAGCAGTGCTAACCACTGTGCCACCGTACTGCCCACTATGTTACATTCTTTTTGTACATTGATACATTTGGAAAGCCATATTTTACCTTCATTGTATAGCTTTCCTGACATTTGCAACATTTCCTGAATACATTTATACAGGTGTCAACAGCTGTGTTACCTTGCCCAAATTACTTTTTTTTTTAAAAAAGTACTTTTCAACATTTGTATTATTATGGACAGAGGAAAATAGGTAAATCAACAAGTTCCACACTCGATTTCCATATATCCTAAAGGAAATGCAACAGGTTGATTAGTGGACAGCAGAATTATTTTATGAGTAATTAAGGACAGGAGGACTGAACTCCCCCAGTGCAGAAAAATTCCAGGTGATTTTATTGAAGCATACAAAATTCTTAGTAGATGCAGGAAGTTCTCCTAGTTTTTGGGTGGGGGGGGGGGGGTGGAGAAGAGGAGGGGATGCACAGTCTCAGAGTAAGAGAGGCCAAATACAACTGAGATGAAGGGAAATGTCTTTATTCAAAGTGTGATGAATATTGGAATCTCTACCCAAGATGGTTATGGAACATCAATCATTAAGTGTATTCAAGTTAGAAAACAATAAAATTTTAGATATTAAAGTCTTGAAGAGATATGGGAATAGTGCACAAAAATGATGGGGGAGTTAAAAGATCAACCATACATTCAAATAGTGGAACACAGTAGCCTATACCTGCTCCTCTTTTCCATATTTCTCAGCAATTCCACGACAGAAGAGCAATTCCCCATCAGAAAAAAGCAGGACACCAAGATCCCACCACTGCCACTGCTGACATCAAGGCTAAGGTTTGAATCTGGAGTATTGCTCATCCAGAGATTTGAATACAACATTATGCAATGAAATTTAGAGATGGTTGCCAACTTTCTAAACCAAAAATTATTTGAATTCTAACAGTTCAGACTTACTAACTCATTGAAATATACTCAGAATAAAATAAAGGATTCATTGTATTTGTTTAGATTAGATTACTTTACAGTGTGGAAACAGGCCCTTCGGCCCAACAAGTCCACACCGACCCGCCGAAGCGCAAACCACCCATACCCCTACATTTACCCCTTACCTAACACTACGGACAATTTAGCATGGCCAATTCACCTGACCTGCACATCTTTGGAACTGTGGGAGGAAACCGGAGCACCCGGAGGAAACCCACGCAGACACGGGGAGAATGTGCAAACTCCACACAGTCAGTCGCCTGAGGCGGGAACTGAACCCGGGTCTCTGGCGCTGTGAGGCAGCAGTGCTAACCACTGTGCCACCGTGCCGCCCCGGTGTATATCAGCTTTCATGACCTGAGCATTTTCCAAAATCATTTACAGCAATGAGCAAGTTCTCTTTTAAATTGTCATCTTTGCTGTAACATAGAAAATGCAGTAATTTTATTTTGTCTTTTATGAGCTGAGAGATTCACTGGCTAGATCAGTACTTGCTGTGCAACCCTAATTGTCCAGAAGGCTGTAAAAAGTTAGCCACATTATTGCTGGTCTGGAGTCACATGTTGATCAGACTAGTTAAGGGTGGCAGATTTCCTTCCCTAAAGAACAAATTTGTTTTACAACAATTGTCATTTCACAAGTTTTAGGGTTGTTTTTATTGAATTCAAATTTCACCATCTGCTATTGTGGGATTCAAACAAATGTATCCAGAACATCAACCTGGGATTCGGGATTGCTTGTCCAGTGACATTACCAAACTGCCTTCTCCTAAACTAGTGACAAGAAGGTCAAATATACACCAATAAATATAATGACCAGATCATTGGTTAAGGTGTTATTGACTGTGGAATAAATATTGACTAGGTATAATTCATCTGCTATTAATCAAAATAATGTCAAGGACCTTTTACATTCACAAGGTACAGAGGACCTCAATGTAACACCCAATCAGAAAGGTGATATCTGCAAGCACTCACTCGCTACTGCAGTGGAGTGTCAGCTAAGATGATAGAATCAAAGAATAATTACAGCACTGAAGGAGGGCATTCATTGTTTCCGTGCTGGCTCTCAAGAAGGAATCAACTAGTCTCATTTTTCCAACTTCTCACATGGCCCTGTAATGTTTCTTTTGAAATCATTGAAATGAATAAACAAATAAGGTATGATTTGCCTGGATAGCATGTAAAATAATACTTTATGGGACAGGTGACAATAATAAAATCAAATCAAAAAGCAATTGAAATAATTTAATCTGCCTTCGATACATCCCAGATCCAAATACTCATTGCTTTAAGAAAAGGTTTTCTTCACCCTTAGCCACTCACTTTAAATCTGTGGTTTTCAACCTTTCGGTAAATGGGAATAGTTTCTCTTTACCTACTCTGTTCAGACCCTTGTAATTTTGAACATGAGGAGAACAGCACTAGCTTCAATCTATTCTGAGAACTGAAGCCCCTTGAACCACTCTAATGAGTCTATTCTGTGCCCTCTCTAATGCCCTCACATCTTTCCCCAAAGTCTATTACCCAGAATTGGACATAATACTGCAGTTGAAGCCAAACCAGTATTTGACTTATGTCCACCAGACATTGACTGCTTATGTACTCTAAACCGCTATTCATAAAACCAGTAATTCTGTGTCCCTTACGAACTTCTTTCCCAACTTGCCAGTTCCAATGAATTCTACACATGTAAACCAAGGTCCCTTTGTTCCTGCATCCATGTTAGAATTGTATTTTTTTCCTTTACATTGCCAGAGACTTTGTGCTCATTTGTTTGGGAGGAGTGCTGCACTGATCCACAGATGTGCACATATTGGAGAAGTAGAGTTGGCTGTTGCACCAATAACACCTGAGATAATTCTAATTGGCCAATAGTGTTTTAAATCAATGACTGAAATCCAAAACTAGAATCTGCAAGGAAACGATATCAAAATACAGCGCTCAATCCTAGCTGATCCTACTTCAGAGCAACAGGTTTTCACATCAGCAGTAGCTGCTTCCCAAAGAGGTGAATCTTAGCATATTTTGGCAAGGTGTCATTTTCATGAAAGGTTTCTCTCAGCAAGGTTGAGTGAGTTCTTTCATGCTATGATGGAAAACCTGCCTCAGTAACTACCTACCATACGCTTTATGGTGTCTTCTCATCTGATATTAGCCCGGTTGTCCCACTCACCATCGCTAAAACTACTCTCCACTTCCAGGATACACCACCATTCTGGAACATCAAATCTGCACTTGGTCATTGGCAGTGTGGAGTAGCCCTTCAGCATCATCATAGTGTTTCAGCAGTTGAAAACCAACGCTTCTCATAACAAAGGTAAAGCAACTGACTCTTCATTGCATGTACAACCCAACACTGCAACACTTTTTGCTGTTTAAGAACCAGACCATATCGCTTGCCTGTTCTTACCTCACATAATGTCCGCTGTAGCCCAGCATTTAACCATTTTTCAGTGTGGGACTATCACTACAGTCACCTGAAAAAAATTCAGTTTTTTTTTAAAACGAACATCAAGCATGAAAAAAAATCAAGTAAATGGAAGCGGGTTTGTCTTATGAGGAGTGGTTGAGTAGGTTGGGCCTATACTCTTCTTCTGCAGGACAATCCTTGTCCATTGTGGCAAGTTTATCAAGCAGGTATCAAAGCAGTTTAAGGACCATATAAAGACAAAACGGAAAAAGTATAACATAGCAAAGATGAGTGGGAAATCAGAGGACTGGGAAGCTTTTAAAGAACAACAGAGGATAACTAAAAAGGAAATACGCAAAGAAAAAATAAGGTACAAAGGTAAACTGGCCAAAAATATAAAGGAGGATAGTAAAGGTTTTTTTTGGTATGTGAAAAGAAAAAAAAATGGTTAAGACTAAAATTGGGCCCTTGATGACAGAAACGGGTGAATTTATTACGGGGAACAAAGAAATGGCAGAAGAGTTGAATTGGTACTTTAGATCTGTCTTCACTGGGGAAGACACGAGCAATCGCCCAGATGTAATAGTGGCTGAAGGACCTGAACTGAAGGGAATTTATATTAGGCAGGAAATGGTGTTGGAGAGACTGTTAGGTCTGAAGGCTGATAAGTCCCCAGGACCTGATGGTCGACATTCCAGGGTACTGAAGGAGGTGGCTCTAGAAATCGTGGATGCATTGGTGATCATTTTCCAATGTTCTATAGATTCAGGATCAGTTCCTGCGGATTGGAAGGTGGCTAATGTTGTCCCACTTCTTAAGAAAGGAGAGAGAGAGAAAACAGAGAATTATAGACCAGTTAGTCTGACCTCAGTGGTGGGAAAGATGTTGGAGTCAATTATAAAGGACGAAATTACGACACACCTGGATAACAGTAACAGGATAGGTCAGAGTCAGCATGGATTTATGAAGGGGAAATCATGCTTGACTAATCTTCTGGAATTTTTTGAGGCTGTAACTCTGAAGATGGACAAGGGAGATCCAGTGGATGTAGTATACCTGGACTTTCAGAAAGCCTTTGATAAAGTCCCACATAGGAGGTTACTGAGCAAAATTAGGGCACATGGTATTAGGGGCAAAATACTGGCATGGATTGAAAATTGGTTGGCTGACAGGAAACAAAGAGCAGTGATAAACGGCTCCCTTTCGGAATGGCAGGCGGTGATCAGTGGTGTGCCGCAGGGATCAGTGCCGGGGCTGCAGCTTTTTACAATGTACATTAATGATATAGATGAAGGTATTAAAAGTAATATTAGCAAATTTGCTGATGACCCAAAGCTGGATGGCAGGGTGAAATGTGAGGAGGATGTTAGGAGAATACACAGGCTAGGTGAGTAGACGGATGCATGGCAGATGCAGTTTAATGTGGATAAATGTGTGGTTATACACTTTGGTGGCAGGAACAGGAAGGCAGATTACTACCTAAATGGAGTCAAGTTAGGTAAAAGGGGCAGTACAACAAGATCTAGGTGTTCTTGTACATCAGTCAATGAAAGCAAGCATGCAGTTACATCAGGCAGTGAAGAAAGCTAATAGCATGCTGGCCTTCGTAACAGGGGGGAATTGAGTATAAAAGCAAAGAGGTCCTTCTGCAGCTATACAGGGCCCTGGTGACACTGCACCTAGAAAATTGTACACAGTTTTGGTCTCCAAATTTGAGGAAAGACATTCTGGCTATTGAAGGAGTGCAGCATAGGTTCACAAGGTCAATTCCTGGAATGGCAGGACTATCTTACGCTGAAAGGTTGGAGCGACTGGGCTTGTATACGCTCAAGTTTAGAAGGCTGAGAGGGGATCTGATTGAGACGTATAAGATTATTAAAGGATTGGACACTCTGGAGGCAGGAAGCATGTTTCCGCTGATGGGTGAGTCCAGAACCAGAGGACACAGTTTAAAAATAAGGGGTAGGCCACTTAGAACAGAGTTGAGGAGAAACTTCTTCACCCAGAGAGTGGTGGGTGTATGGAATCCTCTGTCCCAGAAGGCTGTGGAGGCCAAGTCTCTGGATACTTTCAAGAAAGAGTTGGATAGAGCTCTTATGGATAGTGGAATCAAGGGTTATGGAGATAAGGCAGGAACAGGATACTGATTGAGGATGATCAGCCATGATCATAATGAATGGTGGTGCTGGCTCGAAGGGCAGAATGGTCTACTCCAGCACCTATTGTCTAATATGACTACTTATTAAGAAATCTCACAGACAATCAAGTACTGGAACAATGAATCAATCCATGTGCAGTTTTGAATTTCTGCTAGAGGTGGAATGCTGGTGTTCAATTCTAAGACAAAATTTTCAACCTTTGGTCTGTGAGGTGATATGTTGATAATTCTTTTCAAGTCCTTTTATTCAATCATTGCTTATTCTGCTAGAACCTTTGAGACTGCATCTGGCTTCCTTATCAAAAGTAACTTCTTTGTTCCTTGTTACATTTGGCCTTAACTGTCTGTTTGAAGATTTCCTGTGATTAACTCCTTCAGTTCTTCTGCAGGACAATCCTTATCCATTGTGGCAAGTTAAAGCAGGTATCAAAGCAGTTTTGTTCATTTAGCCTCCATTCCTCCTTTTGTCAGGCATGGCTAATTGCTTTCAACTCCTGTGTAAGTTTGTCCTTGTCCTTTAATGGCTTTGTCCAAACAAAGTTATTACTGTTTCTTTTGAGTGTAACAGTTTATCTTTAATAACTATTCATGGATTGAATGAATTAGCAAAGTTCCGAAGTCTATAATATCACAGTCCATTAGTAAGTTTGAGGAAGGCCAGCGGTGAGGATGACACAAAGAATCTGCAGGATATAGACAGGGAAAGCAAGTGGGTAAAGGCTTGCCAGATGGAATATAATGTAATAAAACGTGAGATGATACAATTTGGCAGGAAATATAGAAAAGGTGATTATTATTTCAATGGAGTAAGTCCACATAAAGCTATGGCATAGAGGGATTTGTGAGACCTCATGCATCAAATCACAAAAGGCTAGTGTACAAATTCAGTGAGGAATAGGGAAGACAAGTAGAATGTTGGCCTTTATTTCAAAGAGAATGAAATATAAAAATAGGAGGTCTTGCTAAAACTATATAAGGCACTAGTCTGACCATACTTGGAATTCTGTCAACAGTTTTGGGCCCCTCGTCCAAGGAAAGTTATACTGGCCTCGGACGCTGTCGAAAGAAGGTTCACTAGTCTGATTATGGGTATGGCGGGTTTGTCTTATGAGGATTGGTTGAGTGGGTTGGTCCTATCCTCATTGGAATTTAGAAGAATAAGAGGCAATCTTATTAAACATACAAGACTTTTAGGGACCTTGACAGGGTAAATGCAAAAAGATTGTTTCCCCTTGTTGGGCAGTCTAGAACCAGTCGCCATAATCTCAGAACAAGAGGTCACCCATTTAAAACAGTGATGAAGAGAAATTTCCTCTCAGAGAACAGTAAATATGTGGAATTGTAATAAACTGTAGAAAAATGGAATGCATTACTGTACTCAGTTTTGATCTCCTTGCTTGAGAAAAGATGTACTGGCACTGGAGGCAGACCAGAGCGGGCTTGTTAGGTTGATTCTGGAATTGAATGGGTTGGCTTATGAGGAGAGATTGAGGAGAACGGGACTATACTCATTGTAATTTAGAAGAATTGTGGTGGGGGAGTGGAATCTTATAGAAACACATTATTATGAAGGGAATGGATAAGATTGGAACAGAGAGGTTGTTTCTACTGGCAGCTGAAACTAGAACTAGGGGACAGAGCCGCAAAAATAAGGGGGAGCAGATTTAGGACTGAGTTGAGGAAGAATTTCTTCATCCAAAAGGGTGGTGAATCTGTGAAATTTCCTGCCCAGTGAAGCGGCTGAGAATACCTTGTTGAATGTTTATCGCAGAGAGCTGTAGATGCTCAGACATTAAGTATACACAATGCTGAGACAGATTTTCAATAAGTAAGGAAAGCAAAGGTGATGGAGTAAAGGAAGAATGTGGATTTGAGGATTATCAGATCTGACGTGATCTCATTGCATGATGGAGCAGGCTTAATGGGCTGAATAGACTACTTTTGTTCCTTTGTCTTACGGCTTTCACAAGTTCTAGCTGACTTGTCATGCCCAACATAGCTATGCTTTAACGTGCAAAGGTAACATTCTTGCTGCTCATCGTGCCCATCCTTCTACTCGCAAGACTGCTCCCATTCTCCAAATCTGTCAGTATTCATCACATCTCCTTGTTGCTTACTCCAGTTATGTAGCCCACTGTCTACAGTATGATAGAAGACCCCAACCAACTGGCCCAAGTACTTGTTATGGATCAGGCCAGAACCCCTCAAAACATTTCAACAAAGTAGCCCAGATCCTAACGTAGCCAGTTGTTATTAGCAGGTGCAAGGCGGATATTCCAGAAGGAATGCAGCTGGTCAAACCACTTAGTTTTAAATGCAGCAGAATTTATTTGGAAGATTACCAAATTAAACACAAACAAAAGAGAACAGAATACTGAATAACTTAACCTATCTGAAAACCCAACAGATCATCCCAACTTAATGATGCTGTTCCAAGTACTTGCAACAATCCCCATAAACACACCTTGTAAAATCAAACACAGGGTCTGAAGGAGAGAAATCAGCGAGAGAAGAGCATGGACCTCCTTCTTTGGGGTCCAGCAGCTTTTACACTGCTGCTGAAAGCCAAACCAAACCAAAGAAAGCTGAGCTGTGAGAACTGGCAACTCCCCTTTCATTGCACAAGTGTTTTATTTTAAAAACTTGAAAGCATGTTGCCTGAGGCAATATCTGTTCGCTATAATCAAACTGGCCCTAAAACCCTTCAACTTAGACTTTTCGGAGTTTGTCTCTTTTATGATCTTTCTGAAAAAAAACAATGACAACATGACCTTGATAAAGGAGCAGCTTCATCACATACTGGAAACTCATCTTCAGCAGGGCCTATCGCCATGCTGTACCATGGTCCTGGTTGAAGAATGAGCTGCTTTGTATTTACATTCTACCTCAGTCAGGGAATTGTGTGATGGTGTTATCAGCCACAGTGGCAATGTGTGGCTTTTGTCTCCCAGTAATCATCCTTGTAAGAAATCTGACTCCTCAAACATAACATGTGGAAATATGTAAATTCTCAAGGATATATGCAACATGGCAACTCCCAGGGCACTGGGCACAAACTTTGAAGAAGAGGATCCGTTACCACAAATCACTTGCAGACTGATGCAATGGAATGCTCTCCTATTGTTGAGCACAGCTATATTAAGATATGGCCCTGTCAATGCACCATGAACACAGGCTATCACACTTGCACATCAGGAAGCCAGTTATATTACTGACTGCAGTACTGACCTTGTCTCAGGGAACAAGTGAAGCAGTGTAATCTGGTACAAATTGCAGTCTTGATATATTTGTGATGGACAATTGGAAAATCCCACAGAGGTCCTCAGTGACTCCTTGGAAAGAACCAGTTCCATTAAAGTGAATGGAACTGGTGAATATCCTTGACATTCACCAGGATAAAATGGCCACTAACTTCAGGTCACAGGTCCCAATCCAGCAGCTGGCATTTTTCAGTGACCACAGCCTGTGCTAAAAGTATAACTTAATCATCTGGACAAAATCCTATCAGAAACGCCAGAATTTTGCCCTCTGGTGCATCTGGAAGGACCTTCAGCATCTTCTGGTTATTGCTGTCGGTCCTGTGTTTGTTGCCATATCCGGTCTTCCTTCATTTCTTTACACCTTTGTTGCATAGCAGTAGCAATGATAATTATCTCTGCTGTGGCTGCATCCATCAGTCTTGCTTGCAATGAACCCATGTGGAAAGCAGAAGAAACAGAACAGGTTCTTATCAATCTGAGCAGTTGCATAACTAATTAACATTCTGCTCCTTACAGTGGGACATGAAGCATTCAGATGAGAAGGGCCATGGAATGACTAGTCTTGGCACGTGTAATAAGGTCCAATGTCAATGAGTGCACCACCAGTCGTGGCAGAGAGATAATCAGACAGTGCAAGTGCTGCATCAGTATTGAACTCTGTTCCTCCTAGCTCCACATCACTCACCAACAGCATTATGATATGGAAGAGAGTCCTTCATTGTATTTCCAGTTCAGGTTGAGAGGGAATCAGTTCCATGCTCCCAAGCACCCTAAGAGGTCTTGCATTCGTTGAGTGCATTGTGACCTCTTAAGGTTCACTGAAACTTTCTGTTTCATAGAGATGCCCATCTTCAACTTGCAGGGGCCAATGACATGATCAACATTGGTTACGATCAGCATTTGCACTCCACATACTTGGACATTGCAAAAAGTTCATGATGATATGATTGTAAATGATTTCAATCTGCACTCTGCAAGTGCATAGTCGATGCAATTGCATATTGAGGAGCCTCCACTGAGGCCCAGGTACTATTGGTGACCACTCACTAATCCACTCCTGCCCCCAATCCCCACAGGATACCATGTCCTCCCACACACTATTGGCTCCCCTCCCCCATATAATAAAACACTCCCATATCCCTCAAGCTGCTGTCTTCAATTGCCGACTCCCTTCAAAGCTCAACCACACCAGCATTCCCAAATACCCACCCATGATATTCACTCCAATGAATCCCCAGGACTGAAGTGCTCCATCTCCGGACCAATTTGGAGAGATGGCCTGACTGACAACTGACCAGAGCCTTGATTGAACCTTATGTCTTTCCCTGACTGATGACTCACTAACTGGCTGCATCAGACTGACCAAGAGCAACTCTACAAATGGTAATGAGATGATTCCCCTGACCCAGACATACTCCTGGGCTTATTGCAAAACTGCACCAGGTCACCCTGGAGTGACAATAAGTTCTCTTTGATTTGACTGAGCAGTACGTCACTTCGACTCTGACACATAGCCAATTGGTTGATGCCACATGTTTATTGCATAGGCTGCTGGCACAGAAGAAGGTGCCTTGCAGTAACATGTCCACTCCCTTGAAGACTGACTTCTGACACACATGATAACCTGCCTGGCTTTGTGTCTGCACTAAACAGCAAGGAAAGACAAAAGTACTCTGGTACTTGAAAGTACAGCTGAGGCATCAGAGCACTAAAAAGCAAGGCAAGACAAAGCAGGGATGGGGAGCATCCAGATAGATGGTATGTGAGTGAGCTCTAAGACAGCAAGTAAATAACTGAGATTAACCGGGTCCAATCACTAGCTGGGTGCCTGTCCCTGCATGCTAGGTGTATATTTTTAGCAAGACCACCTTGCAGCAGTATTCCAACGATAGCTGTCAGTTCACCATTAATGTAGCATAATAATGCAGAAGCATGCAGTAAATGGATAGGAGATGTGCACTGATGGTGCAGAAATGCTGGTATACATTGGATACCAGTATCCACGGATGGGAAATGTGTGAACCCAGGGTATTCCATGAAATGTTGATGTAGGTTGTCCAAGACAGAGATCCAGAGGAGCAAGCCATGAGCCAAGATACCTGCTCTGACTTTTATGTTCGGAATTCTCAGCATCTAGTTTATAGTGGAATGGAGCAGTGTATATTACTGAAGTGAGGTTAAGTAATAATGAGAGCAATAATGACTGTCAATCCCCCTAAATAAGCCTCTTGCAGCCCACCAGTGATAACTTCATCTCAATGTCCAGGACTTCGAGGGAAAATGCAACTTGTTGCTTTCAATGTCAAGAAAAGGTCTCATTCAACTTCTCACATGATTCTCCCAAATCAGGGTGGCACATTGGCTCAGTGATTAACGCTGTTGCCTCACAGCACTAGGGACCCGTGTTCAATTTGACCCTTGGGCTATTGTGCAAGCTCCACACAGACATTCTCTCCATGTCTGTGTGGGTTTCCTTCCAGGTGCTCCAATCGCCTCCCACAGTCCAAAGATGTGCAGATTAGGTGGATTGGCCGTGCTAAATTTCCCAGAGATATGCAAGCTAAGTGGA